>NW_026061100.1:0-21723 GCF_929443795.1 Astur gentilis | reverse complement strand
CTGCAGAGGGATAGTGAAAAACTGCATTAGTTTTCAGGGCTGGCACCTTCCCTGTGGGAGAAGGGAGCCGTAAGTTTGCCTTTTCAGAAAAAAGCTTCTGCCGAGAGCGAGCACCGTGACATGCTGAGTCTCTGGGAAAGCAGAGATCCCCAAAGCTGTTGTGCCTGTGGATAGGCTGCAGAGGGATAGTGAAAAACTGCATTAGTTTTCAGGGCTGGCACCTTCCCTGTGGGAGAAGGAGCCGTAAGTTTGCCTTTTCAGAAAAAAGCTTCTGCCGAGAGCGAGCACCGTGACATGCTGAGTCTCTGGGAAAGCAGAGATCCCAAAAGCTGTTGTGCCTGTGGATAGGCTGCAGAGGGATAGTGAAAAACTGCATTAGTTTTCAGGGCTGGCACCTTCCCTGTGGGAGAAGGAGCCGTAAGTTTGCCTTTTCAGAAAAAAGCTTCTGCCGAGAGCGAGCACCGTGACATGCTGAGTCTCTGGGAAAGCAGAGATCCCAAAAGCTGTTGTACCTGTGGATAGGCTGCAGAGGGATAGTGAAAAACTGCATTAGTTTTCAGGGCTGGCACCTTCCCTGTGGGAGAAGGAGCCGTAAGTTTGCCTTTTCAGAAAAAAGCTTCTGCCGAGAACGAGCACCGTGACATGCTGAGTCTCTGGGAAAGCAGAGATCCCCAAGCTGTTGTGCCTGTGGATAGGCTGCAGAGGATAGTGAATACCAGCAAGATCTTTCAGGGCTAGCACCTTCCTTGTGGGAGAAGGAGCCACACTTTTGCCTTCTCAGAAAAAAGTCTTCTGCCGAGAACGAGCACCGTGACATGCTGAGTCTCTGGGAAAGCAGAGATCCCAAAAGCTGTTGTGCCTGTGGATAGGCTGCAGAGGGATAGTGAAAAACTGCATTAGTTTTCAGGGCTGGCACCTTCCCTGTGGGAGAAGGAGCCGTAAGTTTGCCTTTTCAGAAAAAAGCTTCTGCCGAGAGCGAGCACCGTGACATGCTGAGTCTCTGGGAAAGCAGAGATCCCCAAAGCTGTTGTGCCTGTGGATAGGCTGCAGAGGGATAGTGAAAAACTGCATTAGTTTTCAGGGATGGCACCTTCCCTGTGGGAGAAGGAGCCGTAAGTTTGCCTTTTCAGAAAAAAGCTTCTGCCGAGAGCGAGCACCGTGACATGCTGAGTCTCTGGGGAAAGCAGAGATCCCCAAAGCTGTTGTGCCTGTGGATAGGCTGCAGAGGGATAGTGAAAAACTGCATTAGTTTTCAGGGCTGGCACCTTCCCTGTGGGAGAAGGAGCCGTAAGTTTGCCTTTTCAGAAAAAAGCTTCTGCCGAGAGCGAGCACCGTGACATGCTGAGTCTCTGGGAAAGCAGAGATCCCCAAAGCTGTTGTGCCTGTGGATAGGCTGCAGAGGGATAGTGAAAAACTGCATTAGTTTTCAGGGCTGGCACCTTCCCTGTGGGAGAAGGAGCCGTAAGTTTGCCTTTTCAGAAAAAAGCTTCTGCCGAGAGCGAGCACCGTGACATGCTGAGTCTCTGGGAAAGCAGAGATCCCAAAAGCTGTTGTGCCTGTGGATAGGCTGCAGAGGGATAGTGAAAAACTGCATTAGTTTTCAGGGCTGGGCACCTTCCCTGTGGGAGAAGGAGCCGTAAGTTTGCCTTTTCAGAAAAAAAGCTTCTGCCGAGAGCGAGCACCGTGACATGCTGAGTCTCTGGGAAAGCAGAGATCCCCAAAGCTGTTGTGCCTGTGGATAGGCTGCAGAGGGATAGTGAAAAACTGCATTAGTTTTCAGGGCTGGCACCTTCCCTGTGGGAGAAGGAGCCGTAAGTTTGCCTTTTCAGAAAAAAGCTTCTGCCGAGAACGAGCACCGTGACATGCTGAGTCTCTGGGAAAGCAGAGATCCCCCAAAGCTGTTGTGCCTGTGGATAGGCTGCAGAGGGATAGTGAATACCAGCAAGATCTTTCAGGGCTAGCACCTTCCTTGTGGAGAAGGAGCCACACTTTTGCCTTCTCAGAAAAAGCTTCTGCCGAGAACGAGCACCGTGACATGCTGAGTCTCTGGGAAAGCAGAGATCCCAAAAGCTGTTGTGCCTGTGGATAGGCTGCAGAGGGATAGTGAAAAACTGCATTAGTTTTCAGGGCTGGCACCTTCCCTGTGGGAGAAGGAGCCGTAAGTTTGCCTTTTCAGAAAAAAGCTTCTGCCGAGAGCGAGAGCACCGTGACATGCTGAGTCTCTGGGAAAGCAGAGATCCCCAAAGCTGTTGTGCCTGTGGATAGGCTGCAGAGGGATAGTGAAAAACTGCATTAGTTTTCAGGGCTGGCACCTTCCCTGTGGGAGAAGGAGCCGTAAGTTTGCCTTTTCAGAAAAAAGCTTCTGCCGAGAGCGAGCACCGTGACATGCTGAGTCTCTGGAAAGCAGAGATCCCAAAAGCTGTTGTGCCTGTGGATAGGCCTGCAGAGGGATAGTGAAAAACTGCATTAGTTTTCAGGGCTGGCACCTTCCCTGTGGGAGAAGGAGCCGTAAGTTTGCCTTTTCAGAAAAAAGCTTCTGCCGAGAACGAGCACCGTGACATGCTGAGTCTCTGGGAAAGCAGAGATCCCCAAAGCTGTTGTGCCTGTGGATAGGCTGCAGAGGGGATAGTGAAAAACTGCATTAGTTTTCAGGGCTGGCACCTTCCCTGTGGGAGAAGGAGCCATAAGTTTGCCTTTTCAGAAAAAAGCTTCTGCCGAGAGCGAGCACCGTGACATGCTGAGTCTCTGGGGAAAGCAGAGATCCCCAAAGCTGTTGTGCCTGTGGATAGGCTGCAGGAGGATAGTGAAGAGCTGCATTAGCTTTTAGGCCTGGCACCTTCCTTGTGGGAGAAGGAGCCGAAAGTTTTCTTTTTCAGAAAAAAGCTTCTGCCGAGAGCGAGCACCGTGACATGCTGAGTCTCTGGAAAGCAGAGATCCCCAAAGCTGTTGTGGCCCTGTGGGATAGGCTGCAGAGGGATAGTGAAAAACTGCATTAGTTTCAGGGCTGGCACCTTCCCTGTGGGGAGAAGGAGCCGTAAGTTTGCCTTTTCAGAAAAAAGCTTCTGCCGAGAGCGAGCACCGTGACATGCTGAGTCTCCTGGGAAAGCAGAGATCCCCAAAGCTGTTGTGCCTGTGGATAGGCTGCAGAGGGATAGTGAAAAACTGCATTAGTTTTCAGGGCTGGCACCTTCCCTGTGGGAGAAGGAGCCGTAAGTTTGCCTTTTCAGAAAAAAGCTTCTGCCGAGAGCGAGCACCGTGACATGCTGAGTCTCTGGGAAAGCAGAGATCCCAAAAGCTGTTGTGCCTGTGGATAGGCTGCAGAGGGATAGTGAAAAACTGCATTAGTTTTCAGGGCTGGCACCTTCCCTGTGGGAGAAGGAGCCGTAAGTTTGCCTTTTCAGAAAAAAGCTTCTGCCGAGAGCGAGCACCGTGACATGCTGAGTCTCTGGGAAAGCAGAGATCCCAAAAGCTGTTGTGCCTGTGGATAGGCTGCAGAGGGATAGTGAAAAACTGCATTAGTTTTCAGGGCTGGCACCTTCCCTGTGGGAGAAGGAGCCGTAAGTTTGCCTTTTCAGAAAAAAGCTTCTGCCGAGAACGAGCACCGTGACATGCTGAGTCTCTGGGAAAGCAGAGATCCCCAAAGCTGTTGTGCCTGTGGATAGGCTGCAGAGGGATAGTGAATACCAGCAAGATCTTTCAGGGCTAGCACCTTCCTTGTGGGAGAAGGAGCCACACTTTTGCCTTCTCAGAAAAAGCTTCTGCCGAGAACGAGCACCGTGACATGCTGAGTCTCTGGGAAAGCAGAGATCCCAAAAGCTGTTGTGCCTGTGGATAGCCTGCAGAGGGATAGTGAAAAACTGCATTAGTTTTCAGGGCTGGCACCTTCCCTGTGGGAGAAGGAGCCGTAAGTTTGCCTTTTCAGAAAAAAGCTTCTGCCGAGAGCGAGCACCGTGACATGCTGAGTCTCTGGGAAAGCAGAGATCCCCAAAGCTGTTGTGCCTCTGGATAGGCTGCAGAGGGATAGTGAAAAACTGCATTAGTTTTCAGGGCTGGCACCTTCCCTGTGGGAGAAGGAGCCGTAAGTTTGCCTTTTCAGAAAAAAGCTTCTGCCGAGAGCGAGCACCGTGACATGCTGAGTCTCTGGGAAAGCAGAGATCCCAAAAGCTGTTGTGCCTGTGGATAGGCTGCAGAGGGATAGTGAAAAACTGCATTAGTTTTCAGGGCTGGCACCTTCCCTGTGGGAGAAGGAGCCGTAAGTTTGCCTTTTCAGAAAAAAGCTTCTGCCGAGAGCGAGCACCGTGACATGCTGAGTCTCTGGGAAAGCAGAGATCCCAAAAGCTGTTGTGCCTGTGGATAGGCTGCAGAGGGATAGTGAAAAACTGCATTAGTTTTCAGGGCTGGCACCTTCCCTGTGGGAGAAGGAGCCGTAAGTTTGCCTTTTCAGAAAAAAGCTTCTGCCGAGAACGAGCACCGTGACATGCTGAGTCTCTGGGAAAGCAGAGATCCCCAAAGCTGTTGTGCCTGTGGATAGGCTGCAGAGGGATAGTGAATACCAGCAAGATCTTTCAGGGCTAGCACCTTCCTTGTGGGAGAAGGAGCCACACTTTTGCCTTCTCAGAAAAAGCTTCTGCCGAGAACGAGCACCGTGACATGCTGAGTCTTTGGGAAAGCAGAGATCCCAAAAGCTGTTGTGCCTGTGGATAGGCTGCAGAGGGATAGTGAAAAACTGCATTAGTTTTCAGGGCTGGCACCTTCCCTGTGGGAGAAGGAGCCGTAAGTTTGCCTTTTCAGAAAAAAGCTTCTGCTGAGAGCGAGCACCGTGACATGCTGAGTCTCTGGGAAAGCAGAGATCCCAAAAGCTGTTTTGCCTGTGGATAGGCTGCAGAGGGATAGTGAAAAACTGCATTAGTTTTCAGGGCTGGCACCTTCCCTGTGGGAGAAGGAGCCGTAAGTTTGCCTTTTCAGAAAAAAGCTTCTGCCGAGAGCGAGCACCGTGACATGCTGAGTCTCTGGGAAAGCAGAGATCCCCAAAGCTGTTGTGCCTGTGGATAGGCTGCAGAGGGATAGTGAAAAACTGCATTAGTTTTCAGGGCTGGCACCTTCCCTGTGGGAGAAGGAGCCGTAAGTTTGCCTTTTCAGAAAAAAGCTTCTGCCGAGAGCGAGCACCGTGACATGCTGAGTCTCTGGGAAAGCAGAGATCCCAAAAGCTGTTGTGCCTGTGGATAGGCTGCAGAGGGATAGTGAAAAACTGCATTAGTTTTCAGGGCTGGCACCTTCCTTGTGGGAGAAGGAGCCGTAAGTTTGCCTTTTCAGAAAAAAGCTTCTGCCGAGAGCGAGCACCGTGACATGCTGAGTCTCTGGGAAAGCAGAGATCCCAAAAGCTGTTGTGCCTGTGGATAGGCTGCAGAGGGATAGTGAAAAACTGCATTAGTTTTCAGGGCTGGCACCTTCCCTGTGGGAGAAGGAGCCGTAAGTTTGCCTTTTCAGAAAAAAGCTTCTGCCGAGAGCGAGCACCGTGACATGCTGAGTCTCTGGGAAAGCAGAGATCCCCAAAGCTGTTGTGCCTGTGGATAGGCTGCAGAGGGATAGTGAATACCAGCAAGATCTTTCAGGGCTAGCACCTTCCTTGTGGGAGAAGGAGCCACACTTTTGCCTTCTCAGAAAAAGCTTCTGCCGAGAACGAGCACCGTGACATGCTGAGTCTCTGGGAAAGCAGAGATCCCAAAAGCTGTTGTGCCTGTGGATAGGCTGCAGAGGGATAGTGAAAAACTGCATTAGTTTTCAGGGCTGGCACCTTCCCTGTGGGAGAAGGAGCCGTAAGTTTGCCTTTTCAGAAAAAAGCTTCTGCCGAGAGCGAGCACCGTGACATGCTGAGTCTCTGGGAAAGCAGAGATCCCCAAAGCTGTTGTGCCTGTGGATAGGCTGCAGAGGGATAGTGAAAAACTGCATTAGTTTTCAGGGCTGGCACCTTCCCTGTGGGAGAAGGAGCCGTAAGTTTGCCTTTTCAGAAAAAAGCTTCTGCCGAGAGCGAGCACCGTGACATGCTGAGTCTCTGGGAAAGCAGAGATCCCCAAAGCTGTTGTGCCTGTGGATAGGCTGCAGAGGGATAGTGAAAAACTGCATTAGTTTTCAGGGCTGGCACCTTCCCTGTGGGAGAAGGAGCCGTAAGTTTGCCTTTTCAGAAAAAAGCTTCTGCCGAGAACGAGCACCGTGACATGCTGAGTCTCTGGGAAAGCAGAGATCCCCAAAGCTGTTGTGCCTGTGGATAGGCTGCAGAGGGATAGTGAAAAACTGCATTAGTTTTCAGGGCTGGCACCTTCCCTGTGGGAGAAGGAGCCATAAGTTTGCCTTTTCAGAAAAAAGCTTCTGCCGAGAGCGAGCACCGTGACATGCTGAGTCTCTGGGAAAGCAGAGATCCCCAGTGCTGTTGTGCCTGTGGATAGGCTGCAGGAGGATAGTGAAGAGCTGCATTAGCTTTTAGGCCTGGCACCTTCCTTGTGGGAGAAGGAGCCGAAAGTTTTCTTTTTCAGAAAAAAGCTTCTGCCGAGAGCGAGCACCGTGACATGCTGAGTCTCTGGGAAAGCAGAGATCCCCAAAGCTGTTGTGCCTGTGGATAGGCTGCAGAGGGATAGTGAAAAACTGCATTAGTTTTCAGGGCTGGCACCTTCCCTGTGGGAGAAGGAGCCGTAAGTTTGCCTTTTCAGAAAAAAGCTTCTGCCGAGAGCGAGCACCGTGACATGCTGAGTCTCTGGGAAAGCAGAGATCCCAAAAGCTGTTGTGCCTGTGGATAGGCTGCAGAGGGATAGTGAAAAACTGCATTAGTTTTCAGGGCTGGCACCTTCCCTGTGGGAGAAGGAGCCGTAAGTTTGCCTTTTCAGAAAAAAGCTTCTGCCGAGAGCGAGCACCGTGACATGCTGAGTCTCTGGGAAAGCAGAGATCCCAAAAGCTGTTGTGCCTGTGGATAGGCTGCAGAGGGATAGTGAAAAACTGCATTAGTTTTCAGGGCTGGCACCTTCCCTGTGGGAGAAGGAGCCGTAAGTTTGCCTTTTCAGAAAAAAGCTTCTGCCGAGAACGAGCACCGTGACATGCTGAGTCTCTGGGAAAGCAGAGATCCCCAAAGCTGTTGTGCCTGTGGATAGGCTGCAGAGGGATAGTGAATACCAGCAAGATCTTTCAGGGCTAGCACCTTCCTTGTGGGAGAAGGAGCCACACTTTTGCCTTCTCAGAAAAAGCTTCTGCCGAGAACGAGCACCGTGACATGCTGAGTCTCTGGGAAAGCAGAGATCCCAAAAGCTGTTGTGCCTGTGGATAGGCTGCAGAGGGATAGTGAAAAACTGCATTAGTTTTCAGGGCTGGCACCTTCCCTGTGGGAGAAGGAGCCGTAAGTTTGCCTTTTCAGAAAAAAGCTTCTGCCGAGAGCGAGCACCGTGACATGCTGAGTCTCTGGGAAAGCAGAGATCCCCAAAGCTGTTGTGCCTGTGGATAGGCTGCAGAGGGATAGTGAAAAACTGCATTAGTTTTCAGGGCTGGCACCTTCCCTGTGGGAGAAGGAGCCGTAAGTTTGCCTTTTCAGAAAAAAGCTTCTGCCGAGAGCGAGCACCGTGACATGCTGAGTCTCTGGGAAAGCAGAGATCCCAAAAGCTGTTGTGCCTGTGGATAGGCTGCAGAGGGATAGTGAAAAACTGCATTAGTTTTCAGGGCTGGCACCTTCCCTGTGGGAGAAGGAGCCGTAAGTTTGCCTTTTCAGAAAAAAGCTTCTGCTGAGAGCGAGCACCGTGACATGCTGAGTCTCTGGGAAAGCAGAGATCCCAAAAGCTGTTGTGCCTGTGGATAGGCTGCAGAGGGATAGTGAAAAACTGCATTAGTTTTCAGGGCTGGCACCTTCCCTGTGGGAGAAGGAGCCGTAAGTTTGCCTTTTCAGAAAAAAGCTTCTGCCGAGAGCGAGCACCGTGACATGCTGAGTCTCTGGGAAAGCAGAGATCCCAAAAGCTGTTGTGCCTGTGGATAGGCTGCAGAGGGATAGTGAAAAACTGCATTAGTTTTCAGGGCTGGCACCTTCCCTGTGGGAGAAGGAGCCGTAAGTTTGCCTTTTCAGAAAAAAGCTTCTGCCGAGAGCGAGCACCGTGACATGCTGAGTCTCTGGGAAAGCAGAGATCCCAAAAGCTGTTGTGCCTGTGGATAGGCTGCAGAGGGATAGTGAAAAACTGCATTAGTTTTCAGGGCTGGCACCTTCCCTGTGGGAGAAGGAGCCGTAAGTTTGCCTTTTCAGAAAAAAGCTTCTGCCGAGAGCGAGCACCGTGACATGCTGAGTCTCTGGGAAAGCAGAGATCCCAAAAGCTGTTGTACCTGTGGATAGGCTGCAGAGGGATAGTGAAAAACTGCATTAGTTTTCAGGGCTGGCACCTTCCCTGTGGGAGAAGGAGCCGTAAGTTTGCCTTTTCAGAAAAAAGCTTCTGCCGAGAACGAGCACCGTGACATGCTGAGTCTCTGGGAAAGCAGAGATCCCCAAAGCTGTTGTGCCTGTGGATAGGCTGCAGAGGGATAGTGAATACCAGCAAGATCTTTCAGGGCTAGCACCTTCCTTGTGGGAGAAGGAGCCACACTTTTGCCTTCTCAGAAAAAGCTTCTGCCGAGAACGAGCACCGTGACATGCTGAGTCTCTGGGAAAGCAGAGATCCCAAAAGCTGTTGTGCCTGTGGATAGGCTGCAGAGGGATAGTGAAAAACTGCATTAGTTTTCAGGGCTGGCACCTTCCCTGTGGGAGAAGGAGCCGTAAGTTTGCCTTTTCAGAAAAAAGCTTCTGCCGAGAGCGAGCACCGTGACATGCTGAGTCTCTGGGAAAGCAGAGATCCCCAAAGCTGTTGTGCCTGTGGATAGGCTGCAGAGGGATAGTGAAAAACTGCATTAGTTTTCAGGGATGGCACCTTCCCTGTGGGAGAAGGAGCCGTAAGTTTGCCTTTTCAGAAAAAAGCTTCTGCCGAGAGCGAGCACCGTGACATGCTGAGTCTCTGGGAAAGCAGAGATCCCCAAAGCTGTTGTGCCTGTGGATAGGCTGCAGAGGGATAGTGAAAAACTGCATTAGTTTTCAGGGCTGGCACCTTCCCTGTGGGAGAAGGAGCCGTAAGTTTGCCTTTTCAGAAAAAAGCTTCTGCCGAGAACGAGCACCGTGACATGCTGAGTCTCTGGGAAAGCAGAGATCCCCAAAGCTGTTGTGCCTGTGGATAGGCTGCAGAGGGATAGTGAAAAACTGCATTAGTTTTCAGGGCTGGCACCTTCCCTGTGGGAGAAGGAGCCGTAAGTTTGCCTTTTCAGAAAAAAGCTTCTGCCGAGAGCGAGCACCGTGACATGCTGAGTCTCTGGGAAAGCAGAGATCCCCAGTGCTGTTGTGCCTGTGGATAGGCTGCAGGAGGATAGTGAAGAGCTGCATTAGCTTTTAGGCCTGGCACCTTCCTTGTGGGAGAAGGAGCCGAAAGTTTTCTTTTTCAGAAAAAAGCTTCTGCCGAGAGCGAGCACCGTGACATGCTGAGTCTCTGGGAAAGCAGAGATCCCCAAAGCTGTTGTGCCTGTGGATAGGCTGCAGAGGGATAGTGAAAAACTGCATTAGTTTTCAGGGCTGGCACCTTCCCTGTGGGAGAAGGAGCCGTAAGTTTGCCTTTTCAGAAAAAAGCTTCTGCCGAGAGCGAGCACCGTGACATGCTGAGTCTCTGGGAAAGCAGAGATCCCAAAAGCTGTTGTGCCTGTGGATAGGCTGCAGAGGGATAGTGAAAAACTGCATTAGTTTTCAGGGCTGGCACCTTCCCTGTGGGAGAAGGAGCCGTAAGTTTGCCTTTTCAGAAAAAAGCTTCTGCCGAGAGCGAGCACCGTGACATGCTGAGTCTCTGGGAAAGCAGAGATCCCCAAAGCTGTTGTGCCTGTGGATAGGCTGCAGAGGGATAGTGAAAAACTGCATTAGTTTTCAGGGCTGGCACCTTCCCTGTGGGAGAAGGAGCCGTAAGTTTGCCTTTTCAGAAAAAAGCTTCTGCCGAGAGCGAGCACCGTGACATGCTGAGTCTCTGGGAAAGCAGAGATCCCAAAAGCTGTTGTGCCTGTGGATAGGCTGCAGAGGGATAGTGAAAAACTGCATTAGTTTTCAGGGCTGGCACCTTCCCTGTGGGAGAAGGAGCCGTAAGTTTGCCTTTTCAGAAAAAAGCTTCTGCCGAGAGCGAGCACCGTGACATGCTGAGTCTCTGGGAAAGCAGAGATCCCAAAAGCTGTTGTGCCTGTGGATAGGCTGCAGAGGGATAGTGAAAAACTGCATTAGTTTTCAGGGCTGGCACCTTCCCTGTGGGAGAAGGAGCCGTAAGTTTGCCTTTTCAGAAAAAAGCTTCTGCCGAGAACGAGCACCGTGACATGCTGAGTCTCTGGGAAAGCAGAGATCCCCAAAGCTGTTGTGCCTGTGGATAGGCTGCAGAGGGATAGTGAATACCAGCAAGATCTTTCAGGGCTAGCACCTTCCTTGTGGGAGAAGGAGCCACACTTTTGCCTTCTCAGAAAAAGCTTCTGCCGAGAACGAGCACCGTGACATGCTGAGTCTCTGGGAAAGCAGAGATCCCAAAAGCTGTTGTGCCTGTGGATAGGCTGCAGAGGGATAGTGAAAAACTGCATTAGTTTTCAGGGCTGGCACCTTCCCTGTGGGAGAAGGAGCCGTAAGTTTGCCTTTTCAGAAAAAAGCTTCTGCCGAGAGCGAGCACCGTGACATGCTGAGTCTCTGGGAAAGCAGAGATCCCCAAAGCTGTTGTGCCTGTGGATAGGCTGCAGAGGGATAGTGAAAAACTGCATTAGTTTTCAGGGCTGGCACCTTCCCTGTGGGAGAAGGAGCCGTAAGTTTGCCTTTTCAGAAAAAAGCTTCTGCCGAGAGCGAGCACCGTGACATGCTGAGTCTCTGGGAAAGCAGAGATCCCAAAAGCTGTTGTGCCTGTGGATAGGCTGCAGAGGGATAGTGAAAAACTGCATTAGTTTTCAGGGCTGGCACCTTCCCTGTGGGAGAAGGAGCCGTAAGTTTGCCTTTTCAGAAAAAAGCTTCTGCCGAGAGCGAGCACCGTGACATGCTGAGTCTCTGGGAAAGCAGAGATCCCAAAAGCTGTTGTACCTGTGGATAGGCTGCAGAGGGATAGTGAAAAACTGCATTAGTTTTCAGGGCTGGCACCTTCCCTGTGGGAGAAGGAGCCGTAAGTTTGCCTTTTCAGAAAAAAGCTTCTGCCGAGAACGAGCACCGTGACATGCTGAGTCTCTGGGAAAGCAGAGATCCCCAAAGCTGTTGTGCCTGTGGATAGGCTGCAGAGGGATAGTGAATACCAGCAAGATCTTTCAGGGCTAGCACCTTCCTTGTGGGAGAAGGAGCCACACTTTTGCCTTCTCAGAAAAAGCTTCTGCCGAGAACGAGCACCGTGACATGCTGAGTCTCTGGGAAAGCAGAGATCCCAAAAGCTGTTGTGCCTGTGGATAGGCTGCAGAGGGATAGTGAAAAACTGCATTAGTTTTCAGGGCTGGCACCTTCCCTGTGGGAGAAGGAGCCGTAAGTTTGCCTTTTCAGAAAAAAGCTTCTGCCGAGAGCGAGCACCGTGACATGCTGAGTCTCTGGGAAAGCAGAGATCCCCAAAGCTGTTGTGCCTGTGGATAGGCTGCAGAGGGATAGTGAAAAACTGCATTAGTTTTCAGGGATGGCACCTTCCCTGTGGGAGAAGGAGCCGTAAGTTTGCCTTTTCAGAAAAAAGCTTCTGCCGAGAGCGAGCACCGTGACATGCTGAGTCTCTGGGAAAGCAGAGATCCCCAAAGCTGTTGTGCCTGTGGATAGGCTGCAGAGGGATAGTGAAAAACTGCATTAGTTTTCAGGGCTGGCACCTTCCCTGTGGGAGAAGGAGCCGTAAGTTTGCCTTTTCAGAAAAAAGCTTCTGCCGAGAACGAGCACCGTGACATGCTGAGTCTCTGGGAAAGCAGAGATCCCCAAAGCTGTTGTGCCTGTGGATAGGCTGCAGAGGGATAGTGAAAAACTGCATTAGTTTTCAGGGCTGGCACCTTCCCTGTGGGAGAAGGAGCCGTAAGTTTGCCTTTTCAGAAAAAAGCTTCTGCCGAGAGCGAGCACCGTGACATGCTGAGTCTCTGGGAAAGCAGAGATCCCCAGTGCTGTTGTGCCTGTGGATAGGCTGCAGGAGGATAGTGAAGAGCTGCATTAGCTTTTAGGCCTGGCACCTTCCTTGTGGGAGAAGGAGCCGAAAGTTTTCTTTTTCAGAAAAAAGCTTCTGCCGAGAGCGAGCACCGTGACATGCTGAGTCTCTGGGAAAGCAGAGATCCCCAAAGCTGTTGTGCCTGTGGATAGGCTGCAGAGGGATAGTGAAAAACTGCATTAGTTTTCAGGGCTGGCACCTTCCCTGTGGGAGAAGGAGCCGTAAGTTTGCCTTTTCAGAAAAAAGCTTCTGCCGAGAGCGAGCACCGTGACATGCTGAGTCTCTGGGAAAGCAGAGATCCCAAAAGCTGTTGTGCCTGTGGATAGGCTGCAGAGGGATAGTGAAAAACTGCATTAGTTTTCAGGGCTGGCACCTTCCCTGTGGGAGAAGGAGCCGTAAGTTTGCCTTTTCAGAAAAAGCTTCTGCCGAGAACGAGCACCGTGACATGCTGAGTCTCTGGGAAAGCAGAGATCCCAAAAGCTGTTGTGCCTGTGGATAGGCTGCAGAGGGATAGTGAAAAACTGCATTAGTTTTCAGGGCTGGCACCTTCCCTGTGGGAGAAGGAGCCGTAAGTTTGCCTTTTCAGAAAAAAGCTTCTGCCGAGAGCGAGCACCGTGACATGCTGAGTCTCTGGGAAAGCAGAGATCCCCAAAGCTGTTGTGCCTGTGGATAGGCTGCAGAGGGATAGTGAAAAACTGCATTAGTTTTCAGGGATGGCACCTTCCCTGTGGGAGAAGCAGCCGTAAGTTTGCCTTTTCAGAAAAAAGCTTCTGCCGAGAGCGAGCACCGTGACATGCTGAGTCTCTGGGAAAGCAGAGATCCCCAAAGCTGTTGTGCCTGTGGATAGGCTGCAGAGGGATAGTGAAAAACTGCATTAGTTTTCAGGGCTGGCACCTTCCCTGTGGGAGAAGGAGCCGTAAGTTTGCCTTTTCAGAAAAAAGCTTCTGCCGAGAACGAGCACCGTGACATGCTGAGTCTCTGGGAAAGCAGAGATCCCCAAAGCTGTTGTGCCTGTGGATAGGCTGCAGAGGGATAGTGAAAAACTGCATTAGTTTTCAGGGCTGGCACCTTCCCTGTGGGAGAAGGAGCCGTAAGTTTGCCTTTTCAGAAAAAAGCTTCTGCCGAGAGCGAGCACCGTGACATGCTGAGTCTCTGGGAAAGCAGAGATCCCCAGTGCTGTTGTGCCTGTGGATAGGCTGCAGGAGGATAGTGAAGAGCTGCATTAGCTTTTAGGCCTGGCACCTTCCTTGTGGGAGAAGGAGCCGAAAGTTTTCTTTTTCAGAAAAAAGCTTCTGCCGAGAGCGAGCACCGTGACATGCTGAGTCTCTGGGAAAGCAGAGATCCCCAAAGCTGTTGTGCCTGTGGATAGGCTGCAGAGGGATAGTGAAAAACTGCATTAGTTTTCAGGGCTGGCACCTTCCCTGTGGGAGAAGGAGCCGTAAGTTTGCCTTTTCAGAAAAAAGCTTCTGCCGAGAGCGAGCACCGTGACATGCTGAGTCTCTGGGAAAGCAGAGATCCCAAAAGCTGTTGTGCCTGTGGATAGGCTGCAGAGGGATAGTGAAAAACTGCATTAGTTTTCAGGGCTGGCACCTTCCCTGTGGGAGAAGGAGCCGTAAGTTTGCCTTTTCAGAAAAAAGCTTCTGCCGAGAGCGAGCACCGTGACATGCTGAGTCTCTGGGAAAGCAGAGATCCCAAAAGCTGTTGTGCCTGTGGATAGGCTGCAGAGGGATAGTGAAAAACTGCATTAGTTTTCAGGGCTGGCACCTTCCCTGTGGGAGAAGGAGCCGTAAGTTTGCCTTTTCAGAAAAAAGCTTCTGCCGAGAACGAGCACCGTGACATGCTGAGTCTCTGGGAAAGCAGAGATCCCCAAAGCTGTTGTGCCTGTGGATAGGCTGCAGAGGGATAGTGAATACCAGCAAGATCTTTCAGGGCTAGCACCTTCCTTGTGGGAGAAGGAGCCACACTTTTGCCTTCTCAGAAAAAGCTTCTGCCGAGAACGAGCACCGTGACATGCTGAGTCTCTGGGAAAGCAGAGATCCCAAAAGCTGTTGTGCCTGTGGATAGGCTGCAGAGGGATAGTGAAAAACTGCATTAGTTTTCAGGGCTGGCACCTTCCCTGTGGGAGAAGGAGCCGTAAGTTTGCCTTTTCAGAAAAAAGCTTCTGCCGAGAGCGAGCACCGTGACATGCTGAGTCTCTGGGAAAGCAGAGATCCCCAAAGCTGTTGTGCCTGTGGATAGGCTGCAGAGGGATAGTGAAAAACTGCATTAGTTTTCAGGGCTGGCACCTTCCCTGTGGGAGAAGGAGCCGTAAGTTTGCCTTTTCAGAAAAAAGCTTCTGCCGAGAGCGAGCACCGTGACATGCTGAGTCTCTGGGAAAGCAGAGATCCCCAAAGCTGTTGTGCCTGTGGATAGGCTGCAGAGGGATAGTGAAAAACTGCATTAGTTTTCAGGGCTGGCACCTTCCCTGTGGGAGAAGGAGCCATAAGTTTGCCTTTTCAGAAAAAAGCTTCTGCCGAGAGCGAGCACCGTGACATGCTGAGTCTCTGGGAAAGCAGAGATCCCCAGTGCTGTTGTGCCTGTGGATAGGCTGCAGAGGGATAGTGAAAAACTGCATTAGTTTTCAGGGCTGGCACCTTCCCTGTGGGAGAAGGAGCCGTAAGTTTGCCTTTTCAGAAAAAAGCTTCTGCCGAGAGCGAGCACCGTGACATGCTGAGTCTCTGGGAAAGCAGAGATCCCAAAAGCTGTTGTGCCTGTGGATAGGCTGCAGAGGGATAGTGAAAAACTGCATTAGTTTTCAGGGCTGGCACCTTCCCTGTGGGAGAAGGAGCCGTAAGTTTGCCTTTTCAGAAAAAAGCTTCTGCCGAGAGCGAGCACCGTGACATGCTGAGTCTCTGGGAAAGCAGAGATCCCAAAAGCTGTTGTGCCTGTGGATAGGCTGCAGAGGGATAGTGAAAAACTGCATTAGTTTTCAGGGCTGGCACCTTCCCTGTGGGAGAAGGAGCCGTAAGTTTGCCTTTTCAGAAAAAAGCTTCTGCCGAGAACGAGCACCGTGACATGCTGAGTCTCTGGGAAAGCAGAGATCCCCAAAGCTGTTGTGCCTGTGGATAGGCTGCAGAGGGATAGTGAATACCAGCAAGATCTTTCAGGGCTAGCACCTTCCTTGTGGGAGAAGGAGCCACACTTTTGCCTTCTCAGAAAAAGCTTCTGCCGAGAACGAGCACCGTGACATGCTGAGTCTCTGGGAAAGCAGAGATCCCAAAAGCTGTTGTGCCTGTGGATAGGCTGCAGAGGGATAGTGAAAAACTGCATTAGTTTTCAGGGCTGGCACCTTCCCTGTGGGAGAAGGAGCCGTAAGTTTGCCTTTTCAGAAAAAAGCTTCTGCCGAGAGCGAGCACCGTGACATGCTGAGTCTCTGGGAAAGCAGAGATCCCCAAAGCTGTTGTGCCTGTGGATAGGCTGCAGAGGGATAGTGAAAAACTGCATTAGTTTTCAGGGCTGGCACCTTCCCTGTGGGAGAAGGAGCCGTAAGTTTGCCTTTTCAGAAAAAAGCTTCTGCCGAGAGCGAGCACCGTGACATGCTGAGTCTCTGGGAAAGCAGAGATCCCCAAAGCTGTTGTGCCTGTGGATAGGCTGCAGAGGGATAGTGAAAAACTGCATTAGTTTTCAGGGCTGGCACCTTCCCTGTGGGAGAAGGAGCCGTAAGTTTGCCTTTTCAGAAAAAAGCTTCTGCCGAGAGCGAGCACCGTGACATGCTGAGTCTCTGGGAAAGCAGAGATCCCAAAAGCTGTTGTGCCTGTGGATAGGCTGCAGAGGGATAGTGAAAAACTGCATTAGTTTTCAGGGCTGGCACCTTCCCTGTGGGAGAAGGAGCCGTAAGTTTGCCTTTTCAGAAAAAAGCTTCTGCTGAGAGCGAGCACCGTGACATGCTGAGTCTCTGGGAAAGCAGAGATCCCAAAAGCTGTTGTGCCTGTGGATAGGCTGCAGAGGGATAGTGAAAAACTGCATTAGTTTTCAGGGCTGGCACCTTCCCTGTGGGAGAAGGAGCCGTAAGTTTGCCTTTTCAGAAAAAAGCTTCTGCCGAGAGCGAGCACCGTGACATGCTGAGTCTCTGGGAAAGCAGAGATCCCAAAAGCTGTTGTGCCTGTGGATAGGCTGCAGAGGGATAGTGAAAAACTGCATTAGTTTTCAGGGCTGGCACCTTCCCTGTGGGAGAAGGAGCCGTAAGTTTGCCTTTTCAGAAAAAAGCTTCTGCCGAGAGCGAGCACCGTGACATGCTGAGTCTCTGGGAAAGCAGAGATCCCAAAAGCTGTTGTGCCTGTGGATAGGCTGCAGAGGGATAGTGAAAAACTGCATTAGTTTTCAGGGCTGGCACCTTCCCTGTGGGAGAAGGAGCCGTAAGTTTGCCTTTTCAGAAAAAAGCTTCTGCCGAGAGCGAGCACCGTGACATGCTGAGTCTCTGGGAAAGCAGAGATCCCAAAAGCTGTTGTACCTGTGGATAGGCTGCAGAGGGATAGTGAAAAACTGCATTAGTTTTCAGGGCTGGCACCTTCCCTGTGGGAGAAGGAGCCGTAAGTTTGCCTTTTCAGAAAAAAGCTTCTGCCGAGAACGAGCACCGTGACATGCTGAGTCTCTGGGAAAGCAGAGATCCCCAAAGCTGTTGTGCCTGTGGATAGGCTGCAGAGGGATAGTGAATACCAGCAAGATCTTTCAGGGCTAGCACCTTCCTTGTGGGAGAAGGAGCCACACTTTTGCCTTCTCAGAAAAAGCTTCTGCCGAGAACGAGCACCGTGACATGCTGAGTCTCTGGGAAAGCAGAGATCCCAAAAGCTGTTGTGCCTGTGGATAGGCTGCAGAGGGATAGTGAAAAACTGCATTAGTTTTCAGGGCTGGCACCTTCCCTGTGGGAGAAGGAGCCGTAAGTTTGCCTTTTCAGAAAAAAGCTTCTGCCGAGAGCGAGCACCGTGACATGCTGAGTCTCTGGGAAAGCAGAGATCCCCAAAGCTGTTGTGCCTGTGGATAGGCTGCAGAGGGATAGTGAAAAACTGCATTAGTTTTCAGGGATGGCACCTTCCCTGTGGGAGAAGGAGCCGTAAGTTTGCCTTTTCAGAAAAAAGCTTCTGCCGAGAGCGAGCACCGTGACATGCTGAGTCTCTGGGAAAGCAGAGATCCCCAAAGCTGTTGTGCCTGTGGATAGGCTGCAGAGGGATAGTGAAAAACTGCATTAGTTTTCAGGGCTGGCACCTTCCCTGTGGGAGAAGGAGCCGTAAGTTTGCCTTTTCAGAAAAAAGCTTCTGCCGAGAACGAGCACCGTGACATGCTGAGTCTCTGGGAAAGCAGAGATCCCCAAAGCTGTTGTGCCTGTGGATAGGCTGCAGAGGGATAGTGAAAAACTGCATTAGTTTTCAGGGCTGGCACCTTCCCTGTGGGAGAAGGAGCCGTAAGTTTGCCTTTTCAGAAAAAAGCTTCTGCCGAGAGCGAGCACCGTGACATGCTGAGTCTCTGGGAAAGCAGAGATCCCCAGTGCTGTTGTGCCTGTGGATAGGCTGCAGGAGGATAGTGAAGAGCTGCATTAGCTTTTAGGCCTGGCACCTTCCTTGTGGGAGAAGGAGCCGAAAGTTTTCTTTTTCAGAAAAAAGCTTCTGCCGAGAGCGAGCACCGTGACATGCTGAGTCTCTGGGAAAGCAGAGATCCCCAAAGCTGTTGTGCCTGTGGATAGGCTGCAGAGGGATAGTGAAAAACTGCATTAGTTTTCAGGGCTGGCACCTTCCCTGTGGGAGAAGGAGCCGTAAGTTTGCCTTTTCAGAAAAAAGCTTCTGCCGAGAGCGAGCACCGTGACATGCTGAGTCTCTGGGAAAGCAGAGATCCCAAAAGCTGTTGTGCCTGTGGATAGGCTGCAGAGGGATAGTGAAAAACTGCATTAGTTTTCAGGGCTGGCACCTTCCCTGTGGGAGAAGGAGCCGTAAGTTTGCCTTTTCAGAAAAAAGCTTCTGCCGAGAGCGAGCACCGTGACATGCTGAGTCTCTGGGAAAGCAGAGATCCCCAAAGCTGTTGTGCCTGTGGATAGGCTGCAGAGGGATAGTGAAAAACTGCATTAGTTTTCAGGGCTGGCACCTTCCCTGTGGG
The DNA here is from genome assembly GCF_929443795.1 of Astur gentilis. NCBI lineage: Eukaryota > Metazoa > Chordata > Aves > Accipitriformes > Accipitridae > Astur > Astur gentilis. The sequence continues at coordinate 3,397 of NW_026061100.1, read as the reverse complement.
AGAAGGAGCCGTAAGTTTGCCTTTTCAGAAAAAAGCTTCTGCCGAGAGCGAGCACCGTGACATGCTGAGTCTCTGGGAAAGCAGAGATCCCAAAAGCTGTTGTGCCTGTGGATAGGCTGCAGAGGGATAGTGAAAAACTGCATTAGTTTTCAGGGCTGGCACCTTCCCTGTGGGAGAAGGAGCCGTAAGTTTGCCTTTTCAGAAAAAAGCTTCTGCCGAGAGCGAGCACCGTGACATGCTGAGTCTCTGGGAAAGCAGAGATCCCAAAAGCTGTTGTGCCTGTGGATAGGCTGCAGAGGGATAGTGAAAAACTGCATTAGTTTTCAGGGCTGGCACCTTCCCTGTGGGAGAAGGAGCCGTAAGTTTGCCTTTTCAGAAAAAAGCTTCTGCCGAGAACGAGCACCGTGACATGCTGAGTCTCTGGGAAAGCAGAGATCCCCAAAGCTGTTGTGCCTGTGGATAGGCTGCAGAGGGATAGTGAATACCAGCAAGATCTTTCAGGGCTAGCACCTTCCTTGTGGGAGAAGGAGCCACACTTTTGCCTTCTCAGAAAAAGCTTCTGCCGAGAACGAGCACCGTGACATGCTGAGTCTCTGGGAAAGCAGAGATCCCAAAAGCTGTTGTGCCTGTGGATAGGCTGCAGAGGGATAGTGAAAAACTGCATTAGTTTTCAGGGCTGGCACCTTCCCTGTGGGAGAAGGAGCCGTAAGTTTGCCTTTTCAGAAAAAAGCTTCTGCCGAGAGCGAGCACCGTGACATGCTGAGTCTCTGGGAAAGCAGAGATCCCCAAAGCTGTTGTGCCTGTGGATAGGCTGCAGAGGGATAGTGAAAAACTGCATTAGTTTTCAGGGCTGGCACCTTCCCTGTGGGAGAAGGAGCCGTAAGTTTGCCTTTTCAGAAAAAAGCTTCTGCCGAGAGCGAGCACCGTGACATGCTGAGTCTCTGGGAAAGCAGAGATCCCAAAAGCTGTTGTGCCTGTGGATAGGCTGCAGAGGGATAGTGAAAAACTGCATTAGTTTTCAGGGCTGGCACCTTCCCTGTGGGAGAAGGAGCCGTAAGTTTGCCTTTTCAGAAAAAAGCTTCTGCCGAGAGCGAGCACCGTGACATGCTGAGTCTCTGGGAAAGCAGAGATCCCAAAAGCTGTTGTACCTGTGGATAGGCTGCAGAGGGATAGTGAAAAACTGCATTAGTTTTCAGGGCTGGCACCTTCCCTGTGGGAGAAGGAGCCGTAAGTTTGCCTTTTCAGAAAAAAGCTTCTGCCGAGAACGAGCACCGTGACATGCTGAGTCTCTGGGAAAGCAGAGATCCCCAAAGCTGTTGTGCCTGTGGATAGGCTGCAGAGGGATAGTGAATACCAGCAAGATCTTTCAGGGCTAGCACCTTCCTTGTGGGAGAAGGAGCCACACTTTTGCCTTCTCAGAAAAAGCTTCTGCCGAGAACGAGCACCGTGACATGCTGAGTCTCTGGGAAAGCAGAGATCCCAAAAGCTGTTGTGCCTGTGGATAGGCTGCAGAGGGATAGTGAAAAACTGCATTAGTTTTCAGGGCTGGCACCTTCCCTGTGGGAGAAGGAGCCGTAAGTTTGCCTTTTCAGAAAAAAGCTTCTGCCGAGAGCGAGCACCGTGACATGCTGAGTCTCTGGGAAAGCAGAGATCCCCAAAGCTGTTGTGCCTGTGGATAGGCTGCAGAGGGATAGTGAAAAACTGCATTAGTTTTCAGGGATGGCACCTTCCCTGTGGGAGAAGGAGCCGTAAGTTTGCCTTTTCAGAAAAAAGCTTCTGCCGAGAGCGAGCACCGTGACATGCTGAGTCTCTGGGAAAGCAGAGATCCCCAAAGCTGTTGTGCCTGTGGATAGGCTGCAGAGGGATAGTGAAAAACTGCATTAGTTTTCAGGGCTGGCACCTTCCCTGTGGGAGAAGGAGCCGTAAGTTTGCCTTTTCAGAAAAAAGCTTCTGCCGAGAACGAGCACCGTGACATGCTGAGTCTCTGGGAAAGCAGAGATCCCCAAAGCTGTTGTGCCTGTGGATAGGCTGCAGAGGGATAGTGAAAAACTGCATTAGTTTTCAGGGCTGGCACCTTCCCTGTGGGAGAAGGAGCCGTAAGTTTGCCTTTTCAGAAAAAAGCTTCTGCCGAGAGCGAGCACCGTGACATGCTGAGTCTCTGGGAAAGCAGAGATCCCCAGTGCTGTTGTGCCTGTGGATAGGCTGCAGGAGGATAGTGAAGAGCTGCATTAGCTTTTAGGCCTGGCACCTTCCTTGTGGGAGAAGGAGCCGAAAGTTTTCTTTTTCAGAAAAAAGCTTCTGCCGAGAGCGAGCACCGTGACATGCTGAGTCTCTGGGAAAGCAGAGATCCCCAAAGCTGTTGTGCCTGTGGATAGGCTGCAGAGGGATAGTGAAAAACTGCATTAGTTTTCAGGGCTGGCACCTTCCCTGTGGGAGAAGGAGCCGTAAGTTTGCCTTTTCAGAAAAAAGCTTCTGCCGAGAGCGAGCACCGTGACATGCTGAGTCTCTGGGAAAGCAGAGATCCCAAAAGCTGTTGTGCCTGTGGATAGGCTGCAGAGGGATAGTGAAAAACTGCATTAGTTTTCAGGGCTGGCACCTTCCCTGTGGGAGAAGGAGCCGTAAGTTTGCCTTTTCATAAAAAGCTTCTGCCGAGAACGAGCACCGTGACATGCTGAGTCTCTGGGAAAGCAGAGATCCCAAAAGCTGTTGTGCCTGTGGATAGGCTGCAGAGGGATAGTGAAAAACTGCATTAGTTTTCAGGGCTGGCACCTTCCCTGTGGGAGAAGGAGCCGTAAGTTTGCCTTTTCAGAAAAAAGCTTCTGCCGAGAGCGAGCACCGTGACATGCTGAGTCTCTGGGAAAGCAGAGATCCCCAAAGCTGTTGTGCCTGTGGATAGGCTGCAGAGGGATAGTGAAAAACTGCATTAGTTTTCAGGGATGGCACCTTCCCTGTGGGAGAAGGAGCCGTAAGTTTGCCTTTTCAGAAAAAAGCTTCTGCCGAGAGCGAGCACCGTGACATGCTGAGTCTCTGGGAAAGCAGAGATCCCCAAAGCTGTTGTGCCTGTGGATAGGCTGCAGAGGGATAGTGAAAAACTGCATTAGTTTTCAGGGCTGGCACCTTCCCTGTGGGAGAAGGAGCCGTAAGTTTGCCTTTTCAGAAAAAAGCTTCTGCCGAGAACGAGCACCGTGACATGCTGAGTCTCTGGGAAAGCAGAGATCCCCAAAGCTGTTGTGCCTGTGGATAGGCTGCAGAGGGATAGTGAAAAACTGCATTAGTTTTCAGGGCTGGCACCTTCCCTGTGGGAGAAGGAGCCGTAAGTTTGCCTTTTCAGAAAAAAGCTTCTGCCGAGAGCGAGCACCGTGACATGCTGAGTCTCTGGGAAAGCAGAGATCCCCAG
>NW_026061099.1:25000-27500 GCF_929443795.1 Astur gentilis | reverse complement strand
CACGGTACCACCGCGGTACCCACCCGCAGACAGCCGCCCGCGCGGGAGGCCGGGGGCGAGGCCCGCGCCTCCCCCCTTCTCTCTCCCCACCGCCGCGCCAGGCCCGACCGGCTCGACGAACCCTGGCGGTCCCGGGGGGACGAGCTCCACCCAGCGGGTGCTCCGGGAGCGGGGAGCTTCGGAGCGCTCCCCGAGTCTCGATTTAGGGGGACGAAGGCCCTCGGCAGCCCGCCGCCGCCGGGCTGCGGGGAACGACTCCCCGGGCCCGGGGCCGCGCGCGTGCGCGGGCCTGCGAGGCACCCCAGCCGCGCCGCTGCGACCGCCGCCCCGCCGCGAGGCGAGGGGCGGCGGCACAGGCGGGCGATTGATCGTCAAGCGACGCTCAGACAGGCGTAGCCCCGGGAGGAACCCGGGGCCGCAAGTGCGTTCGAAGTGTCGATGATCAATGTGTCCTGCAATTCACATTAATTCTCGCAGCTAGCTGCGTTCTTCATCGACGCACGAGCCGAGTGATCCACCGCTAAGAGTTGTCTGGCTTTCGGCACCGCCCCGCACGCGCGAGGGGGCCAGGACAGCTCACCACAGGCAAGCGGCCCTTACGGAGGATGGCCCACCGCCCGACCGACCGCCCCCCTCCGCACGCGCGGAGGGGGCACGGCGCAGCACGACGGAGAAAGCCTGGCCTCTGCTGACCGTACAAGCACACACAGAGAGAGAGGGTGGGGGGGAAAGGCACGGGGAAAAAACTCCGAACGGCAAGGCTGGGGAGCCCGCGCTCCCGACCGACCCCGGAAATGCCTTGACCGTGTCGGAGCCGGCCCAGGCGCACGGGCTCGGCCCGGCCTCTGCGCAGAGGCAGCGATGCGCCCGACCGCGCGCGCCCTGCCCGCCACGCTCCGGACGACACGGCTGCTGCTGCTGGGCAGCAGCGGGGAGCCCCACCGGCCCCGCGCGCCCCTCCGTGCCGGCTGCGCCGCGCTACGACAGGCAGCTCCCCCCGGGCACGTCCCGACGGCGACTCGGCGGCCACGCCGCCGGCTCCGAGAGGCGGCAACCGCCAAGAGCCGGCGACGCACCGCCCGCGGCCTGCCGGACGGCACCCGCTGCCGCACCGGAGCGGCTGCCCTCCCGGAACCACCGCCACCGCTTCTCGCCTCGGCCCCCTTCCACGGGCACGCCCCAGGTGGAAGGCGGACGGCGCTAAGTCGGGGACAGCGCCCGCTCCCCCCGTTTCCACGCGGAGACCGCGCGTGGGGTGCCCCCGCCCGCCCCCGCCCACCTGCCCGGCGCGGCCGGGAAGCGCGACGGGGAAGCGGCGGGCAGGGCCCGGGGCGGGACAGCCGCGGCCGGCAGCGGGAGCCCTCCGGCCGACCGACAGGCCGAGCGGCGCCGCCGCCGCTCGGCCGGGGTGACGCCCTTGGCAGCAGCCAGTGGCGGAGACCGCCGAGCGCTCGCCAGGGCGAGGGGTGGGGGGGGGAACAGAGCGCAGCGCGGCGCAGCGCGGCGACGGAGGCGCGGCGACCCGGCAGCCGCCCAGCGAGCCCCCACCGCGGGGACCCGCCACCCCGGGCAGTGAGCCCGCGCTCACGCCGGGGTCGCCCGTTTCGAGGCAGGCAGGCCGGCTACGGCCGACCGCACCGCGGCCTCCACCGAGACCGGACCGCGGAGAGGAGGGGGCAGCGGGACCCCTCCCCGGCACGGCTGCCCGCGGGACGAGCACGGGCGGCAGGCCAACCGAGGGCCTCGGTGGGAGGAACTCCCGGCCCCTTTAAGGCACCGCCGCCCGGCCGCCCCCCGGGTCGCATCGAGCCGCCCGCGTCTTTAAACCTCCGCCCGGCTCCACGGCCTTCGACCCCCGGGCTTGCCGAGGGAGGGCCGCGGAGGCGCGGACGCTAGGTACCTGGCCCTGGGGTGAGGGAAACGACCTGAAGGCCCCGCGGGGGTGCCTCCCCCGCTGCCGCCCTCGGGGGAGCGTCCGCCCGCGGGGGCGCGCCCGACATCCACCGCCACCACCACGTCCTCCGGTTCCCGGGGCCCGGGGTTTCCCTCAGTAGCCCGGCGCTGCGCCCGGGAGGAGAGCCGTGGCTCGGGCCGCCCGCTGGCGCGGGACGCAGCCCGGCGGGGGCCTCGCCCACCAGGAGAGGCGGCGGCAGAGCCACCCCCCCCCGCCCCGGCTCCCTCGTGGGGGAGAGGTGCGGGGAGAGCGGGGAACAGCCGCCGCCCCACCCGGCGCCGCGTACCCGCCCGGAACGCCCGGAGGCCTTTCGCCTGCGCGGCCGGCCGGACTGCTCCGCAAGCAGCCCGACACGGTGCGGGCAGGGTCGCGGGAGACGCCTCCCGCGACCCCGGAGGACCCCTCTCTCCTCTCGCGCCGCTCGCGCCCTGCTGCACCCGTCCTCGCCACCGGCTCGCCGCTTCCTCCTGCCCGAGCGGGCTCGGCCGGCGGGGGCTCGTCACGCCCCACGACGGCGGCCCCCCTTCCCGCGCACTGCCGCCCGCG
>NW_026061099.1:12500-20000 GCF_929443795.1 Astur gentilis | reverse complement strand
AGGCGCTGCCTGTGGGTCTGGATCAGTCAAATCAGGGAGCTGGAGGTGCCACGGGCCACGCCCGCTCCAGACAATGATTTTTCTGAGGCCAACGGGACAGGGTAGAAGGCCACGGCAGGCTCAACACCCCCAGCCCTTCCAGCGTTCGAGTGCCAACAGCCACCACCGGCTGCCGGTCTTTGCCCGCCCCGCAGGCAACTGCATGCCATCGGGGGGGGACGGACCTGGACCCATGCCCTGCACGGGTGTTGAGGGCCGGGGGAATGCCACGGAAGCTAGACAACCCCAGACGCCTGCGTTCGGCTTGCCAGCCACCAGGTACAGCCGCAATTTTCTCACCGCTTTGCGGCCCCCAGCTTAAGGCCAGAGAAAACGCGATGAGGTGCCGCCACCTCTAACCCGGAAAAACGCCGCAGACCTTTCCCACCGAGCCCTCCTGCAACCAGGCAAGCCGGGGCCAGCCGGACACCACAGGCCGCCCACACATGGCTCATGCCGGCAAAAAACAGGACGAGGCACTGCGGCCTCTCGCCTGTGCCATCACCGGGCCCTCGGGGGCTGGGGGGGAGCTGCGGCACGCACGAGAACCCCCAGCCGTCTGCATCCGGCTGCCGGCCACCAGGGCCGGCCGCCGCTCACGCTCTGCCCAATTCGTGGATGGGTTCCGGCTTAAGGCCAGAGAAAACGCGATGAGGTGCCGCCACCTCTAACCCGGAAAAACGCCGCAGACCTTTCCCACCGAGCCCTCCTGCAACCAGGCAAGCCGGGGCCAGCCGGACACCACAGGCCGCCCACACCTGGCTCATGCCGGCAAAAAACAGGACGAGGCACTGCGGCCTCTCGCCTGTGCCATCACCGGGCCCTCGGGGGCTGGGGGGGAGCTGCGGCACGCACGAGAACCCCCAGCCGTCTGCATCCGGCTGCCGGCCACCAGGGCCGGCCGCCGCTCACGCTCTGCCCAATTCGTGGATGGGTTCCGGCTTAAGGCCAGAGAAAACGCGATGAGGTGCCGCCACCTCTAACCCGGAAAAACGCCGCAGACCTTTCCCACCGAGCCCTCCTGCAACCAGGCAAGCCGGGGCCAGCCGGACACCACAGGCCGCCCACACATGGCTCATGCCGGCAAAAAACAGGACGAGGCACTGCGGCCTCTCGCCTGTGCCATCACCGGGCCCTCGGGTGCTGGGGGGGGAGCTGCGGCACGCACGAGAACCCCCAGCCGTCTGCATCCGGCTGCCGGCCACCGGGAACCAGCTGCCACTCTGCCCACTCCAGCTTAAGGCCACAGAAAGGACGAGGTGCCGCCACCTCGCCCACCCATCACCGGGCCCTCAGGAGCCGGCGGCGGCCGCGGCGGGCTGGACGCTCACGGGCAGCTGCCCTCGCATATACCAGCGCTCACCTTTGCCATCATCGGGCCCTCCGAGGCCGGGAGAAAGCCGAGGCAGGTTCGGTTCCACCCGGTCTTACCGCGTTCGAGTGCCGGTGGCCACCGCCGGCCACCGGGCTTTGCCCAGCAGAATCCACCTTTACAGTTCTCGCACCCCGGGGTCAGCGGCCACCGCAGCCTGCCAGACCCTCGCAGGCACCGGTCTGGCATATTTGGAAAACGATGGGACACACAGGCCGAAGACATCGAAAGAGGGAGCCGAGCCACCACGGAAGCCGCCACCACAACGACCGCCCAGGGCCCCACTTCACCGGCTGAGCCGCAGGCCTTGCAGCCGCTGACTAGCGCTGCTCCGTGCACCCGTTACCACTAGCTCCTATAATACGGGAAAGCACGCCCCCGCCCCCGGCCGGCTCCAAGAGTGCCGTGCCTGCCCACCGGGGAGACCGGCCAATGACACCGACTTTTACGATGACGTAACTGGAGGCAGCGAAAAACAGCGACCCCTTCGCCAGCTCCGTGGAAGCGGCGGGGCTATCAGGTCTACCTCCCAGCTCCCGAAATGCGGCTAAGTACCGCCGGACCCAGGTAGACCTGGCGGCCCTTTTCACCGGCCGCTCCGGCAGCGACACCCCGCGTCCTCCGGGCGCCGCCGGCGGCCGCGCCGGCCTCCGGAGCCGGGTAGACCTGGCAGCCGGCCTCCGGAACCGGGTAGACCTGGCAGCCGGCCTCCGGAGCTGGGTAGACCTGGCAGCCGGCCTCCGGAACCGGGTAGACCTGGCAGCCCTTTTCACCGGCCGCTCCGGCAGCGACACCCCGCGTCCTGCGGGCGCCGACGGCGGACGCGCCGGCCTCCGGAGCTGGGTAGACCTGGCAGCCGGCCTCCGGAGCTGGGTAGACCTGGCAGCCGGCCTCCGGAGCCGGGTAGACCTGGCGGCCCTTTTCACCGGCCGCTCCGGCAGCGACACCCCGCGTCCTCCGGGCGCCGCCGGCGGCCGCGCAGCCTCCGGAGCTGGGTAGACCTGGCAGCCGGCCTCCGGAGCCGGGTAGACCTGGCGGCCCTTTTCACCGGCCGCTCCGGCAGCGACACCCCGCGTCCTCCGGGCGCCGACGGCGGCCGCGCCGGCCTCCGGAGCTGGGTAGACCTGGCAGCCGGCCTCCGGAGCCGGGTAGACCTGGCGGCCCTTTTCACCGGCCGCTCCGGCAGCGACACCCCGCGTCCTCCGGGCGCCGCCGGCGGCCGCGCAGCCTCCGGAGGTGGGTAGACCTGGCAGCCGGCCTCCGGAGCCGGGTAGACCTGGCGGCCCTTTTCACCGGCCGCTCCGGCAGCGACACCCCGCGTCCTCCGGGCGCCGACGGCGGCCGCGCCGGCCTCCGGAGCTGGGTAGACCTGGCAGACGGCCTCCGGAGCCGGGTAGACCTGGCGGTCCTTTTCACCGGCCGCTCCGGCAGCAACAGCCCGCGTCCTGCTTTTAACACCCCCCCCACCCCCCACCCCCTTTTTTTTTTTTTTTTTTTTTTTTTTTTGGACGTTTTAGTTTTTTTAAGAAAGTAAATCCATGGAATACATATCTGCGATCCTGCTGGCACCGCCACCCCTCCACCCCCCGCCCCCCGCATTTTTTTTTTTTTTTTTATGTTTTTTTTGGACGTTTTACTTTTTTTAAGAAAGTAAATCCGTGGAATACATATCTGCGATCCTGCTGGCACCGCCACCCCCCGCCCCCCGCATTTTTTTTTTTTTTGGACGTTTTACTTTTTTTAATAAAGTAAATCCGTGGAATACATATCTGCGATCCTGCTGGCACCGCCACCCCCCGCCCCCCGCATTTTTTTTTTTTTTTGGACGTTTTACTTTTTTTAAGAAAGTAAATCCGTGGAATACATATCTGCGATCCTGCTGGCACCGCCGCCCCTCCACCCCCCGCCCCCCGCATTTTTTTTTTTTTTTTTTTTTTTTTTTGGACGTTTTACTTTTTTTAAGAAAGTAAATCCGTGGCATACATATCTGCGATCCTGCTGGCACCGCCACCCCTCCACCCCCCGCCCCCCGCCTTTTTTTTTTTTTTTGGACGTTTTACTTTTTTTAAGAAAGTAAATCCGTGGAATACATATCTGCGATCCTGCTGGCACCGCCACCCCCCGCCCCCCGCATTTTTTTTTTTTTTTGGACGTTTTACTTTTTTTAAGAAAGTAAATCCGTGGAATACATATCTGCGATCCTGCTGGCACCGCCGCCCCTCCACCCCCCGCCCCCCGCATTTTTTTTTTTTTTTTTTTTTTTTTTGGACGTTTTACTTTTTTTAAGAAAGTAAATCCGTGGAATACATATCTGCGATCCTGCTGGCACCGCCACCCCTCCACCCCCCGCCCCCCGCCTTTTTTTTTTTTTTTGGACGTTTTACTTTTTTTAAGAAAGTAAATCCGTGGAATACATATCTGCGATCCTGCTGGCACCGCCACCCCCCGCCCCCCGCATTTTTTTTTTTTTTGGACGTTTTACTTTTTTTAAGAAAGTAAATCCGTGGAATACATATCTGCGATCCTGCTGGCACCGCCACCCCTCCCCCCCCCGCCCCCCGCATTTTTTTTTATTTTTTTATTTTTTTTTGGACGTTTTACTTTTTTTAAGAAAGTAAATCCGTGGAATACATATCTGCGATCCTGCTGGCACCGCCACCCCCCGCCCCCCGCATTTTTTTTTTTTTTTTGGACGTTTTACTTTTTTTAAGAAAGTAAATCCGTGGAATACATATCTGCGATCCTGCTGGCACCGCCACCCCCCGCCCCCCGCATTTTTTTTTTTTTTTGGACGTTTTACTTTTTTTAAGAAAGTAAATCCGTGGAATACATATCTGCGATCCTGCTGGCACCGCCACCCCCCGCCCCCCGCATTTTTTTTTTTTTTTTGGACGTTTTACTTTTTTTAAGAAAGTAAATCCGTGGAATACATATCTGCGATCCTGCTGGCACCGCCACCCCCCGCCCCCCGCATTTTTTTTTTTTTTTGGACGTTTTACTTTTTTTAAGAAAGTAAATCCGTGGAATACATATCTGCGATCCTGCTGGCACCGCCACCCCTCCACCCCCCCCCCCCCCCCTTTTTTTTTTTTTTGGACGTTTTACTTTTTTTAAGAAAGTAAATCCGTGGAATACATATCTGCGATCCTGCTGGCACCGCCACCCCTCCACCCCCCGCCCCCGCGACAGGCGCGCGCACACGCGCGCACACACACACGCACGCACACACACACACACACACATCGCGATGCAGGCGCACACAGATAGACGCACCCCTGCACGGCTGTGCTCCCCCTCCCTCCCCGCGCTGCAATCCCCGACCTGCAAGCCTGTAGGTGCAGCCCCCGCCCCCTCCCGATCGCAGACTCTCCGGCGTCTCGGAGACGGGGGTGGGGTGGGGGGCGGGTGGCTGGGTGGGGCGGTCTGCAGCCCGGCAACGGGGCCCGCGGAAACTGTGGTGTTTCCCGCCACGGGAACGGTCCGCTGCTCAGTCGTGGCGGCAGCGGCGGCGGGGAAAGGAGGCTGGCAAAGAGCGGGGCGAGAGCGGCTGGCGAGCAGGCGGGGAGCCTGGCGCAGAGGTAGGCTGGCGAGGGGGGATGGTGTCTCTTTTCGGAGAAGGCTTCTGTTTGGATCGGTTGGAGTTTTTTTTTTTTTTCTTACTTCTGTCCCACGTCCACGTCCCCGTCCCCGTCCCCGTCCCCGTCCCCGTCCCCCTCCGGTCATTTAGTTTTCCACCCGCGGCGGGGGCGGGCAGGAGTGCAGCAGGGCGAGTGGGTGGCTGACTGAGAAAGGAAGGCGGGAGCGGGGCCACGGGTGCGGCAGGAGAGGGACTCAGCAGCTGGGAGTTAGAGACGGCGCGGCACCGGGGCCTCCCCCCTCCCGCCCGGGCACGGAGCCGGCAGGGACGCCGCAGGGTCCTAAAGTCTCCCGCCTTCCATCCCCGGGGCGGCAAACCTGGTGGCGGAAGGGGGGAGCGGGGGCAGTGAGGCTCGGCGCGAACTGCGAGGCAAGGGGGGGGGGGGGCGGCGGCGTGTGTGTGTGGTGTGTGTCTGCGTAGCGGCGGGCCCGGGGAAGGGTGCGGGGGGGGGGGGTGGGGGGGGTGGGGGGGGGGGGTGTCAGCCCGGGGGCCTGTTTCGAAGGGGGGGTGTGTGTGCGTGGTGGGGGTGGTGGTGGCGGCAGTGGTGGTGGTGGTGTGCGCGCGTGCGCTCTTTGAGCCCACGACTGTGAGCGGGGCAGCGGGTGGAGGGTGTCTAAGGGCGGGTGAGCGGCTGCAGCGGCGGGCGGTGGGCGTTCGGGCCGGGGGCCTGTTTTGGCGGGGCGCGGGCGCGCACGCAGATGGAAATGAGAAAGATTTGCAACGGTGTCGCTAACGCCGCTTTCTCTGTTACAGCCCGGGTGGTCGGCCGCTTCGCCGTCCGGCCTGCGCTCCGTGCCTGCCTACGGGCGATGGGCTCGGCTCCCGGTCGGACCCGTCCCTGGGAAAGCAGCAGCGGAGGTAGCCCAGTGATGAGGCCGCCGCCGCCGCCGCCGCCGCCGCCGCCGCCGCCCCCTCCTCCTCCGAGCCGGGAGGGACCCGATCAGGTACCGGTCACGACCGAGGGTCGGGGAACGCGCGAGGGCCGCGCGACCCCTCGTCCGCCCGTCACGGCAGAGCCGGACGACCGGGACGAACCGGCTTTTGCTCGAAGGTCGGTGGATCGAGAAGAGGCCCAGCCCGGGAGAGACAGGGTGCAGGGCCGCCGCCCGCCAGGCTCTACAGCCGCCTGCCCTCCTTCGGCGGGCCGGCCGGGCTCGCCACGGCGGACGGGACGGGACGGGACGGGACGGGGACCGCCGCCACCTCTGCCCGGTCCGCGGGCCCTGACGGCGAGACCAAGAATTAAAAAAAGGCGAGGGGGGGGGGGGGGGCTGGGGAGGAAAGGCCGAGAAAATAAATAGATAAGGAAATGATAAGAAAAAAGGCATGGGGTGCGGGCGTTGCGCTTCCTAACGCAGAACGCATCAGGGACAGGGGCGGGTGGGTGGTCTGCAGGGAGGCCGGCCGGCGGGGGCAGGGCCGGCTTAGGACAGCGATTCAGCTGTCGCTCCCCGCGAATTGTTGATAGAACCTGACGAGCGCCGGGCCTCCGGTTGAGGAACTTCCGGTAAGGAAGGATGAACGAACCTCCGGTAACTGAGGCGTGGATTAATAGTTTTTCGACAGGGCGACACGGGCCGACTTCTGCCGCAGTGAATTAACATCCGCCGGGTCGAGCTCACGTGCGTAGCAAGCAAACAAGTCGGTCGAGAGACGAGCGCCAGGTGAGGAACGGCAGCCGGCCTAGGGAAGGCGTGCGCGCGTCATCCTCGGTAATGACTGAACGAGTAAGCATCGCTCGACAGCAAAGGGCGACAACGAGGTGAGTGAGACTGACGCGGCGTAAAAGTCTAATAAGCAATTCGGGCGCGATAACGCAGGGGCCGGAGCACGCTAACGTTGACCAAGAGCGTCGCAAGGTCCTAAAGGAGTGCCGCAATCGAACCTTCGGAGTCGGCGATTCGTACGACTTGCTACGACTCGTCGAGTCGCATTCCATCCGCGACGATCCGCTGGTAGGTACGGACGGACGGACGTAGGTACGTATCCGTTCCCTGGCGATTAACGCAGGCATGCAGGCCTTGCGCGCGTGAAGGAATGAGTTTTGTTAGCTGTTTAATGAACTGCCAGAAAGGCTATTGCCGCGTCGCGTTAAATCGGTCGGTAGGGAACGATCCGTACACGTTACGACCCAGCGTTGCTCCTCAACTGTTAGCAACTTCGATCGATGACGATTCATCGCGTATCGATTACTCTGTATTCGTTTAGGAGCGAATCCCACGCCGACGGTAGGACGCGGTACCCCGACGGCCACCGACTCGTACGGTACAGAGACGAGAGCGCAGCGTCGGCGCCGCCTCTTCCCGAAGAAGTCATTCCTTACCGATAGAGTACGCCGACTGCGGGTAACGATGGGCTCTCACGTTTTTGACGCGTGCCCGCCCGCGAGCGAGCGAGCGAGCGAGCGTGCTAAAGGACGAGATGTCGGACATGAGAAGTTTTCAAGAAGTGG
>NW_026061098.1:0-165000 GCF_929443795.1 Astur gentilis | reverse complement strand
CTCGGCAACAACTGCAAACATCAGTGTTATCAAGGTTCTTTGCATACTGAACTCAAAACATAGCACTGTACCAGCTACTAGGAAGACAGTTAACTCTATCCAAGCTGAAACCAGGACACTTTTAACCACTTAACCTTCCGTGACAAATACCCCAAGAGCTCAAGAAGAAAGAGCAGAAAGACAGGAGACAGGTGAAAGCCTAGAGCGCCAGCTAGACGGAATGAAAGACCCTCTTCCTTCTCTAAAGCTTCAGCAAGGCTTCCTTCACCTGCTTGTCTTGGAGTCTTGGGTCGATCCCGGAGAAGAGAGCTTCCTGCAAAAGAGAAGAATCATCTAGGGTAGCCTCATTGGTCAAGTCTGGGGCTGCTACCTGGGATCTCCGGTCCTTATAAGAAAAGGCCAAAAGACGCTAGGAGACGTCTGGAAGGAATCACAGGGGATCCCGGAGGGCACAGGTTCCTCCAAAAAAGAAAAAAACCTCAACGGTAGCTTCCTAGGAGGAGTCTGGGGCTTCAACCTGACCCCTTAGTAGGTAAAGCAGAGGACAGAAGACTGTGGGAGATGCCTGGGAGGAGTCTCAGGTGCCTGTCGGAGTTGAGAGATTTCTCTACAGGAGAACAAAAATGTCTCGAGCTACTTACTTGGAGGAGTCTGGGGCAGGTAGATGGGATCTCCGGTCCCGAACGCAGAGGTCAAAACATTATGGGATGATGCCTGGGAGGAGTCTTGGGTCGATCCCGGAGAAGAGAGCTTCCTGCAAAAGAGAAGAATCATCTAGGGTAGCCTCATTAGTCAAGTCTGGGGCTGCTACCTGGGATCTCCGGTCCTTATAAGAAAAGGCCAAAAGATGCTAGGAGACGTCTGGAAGGAATCACAGGGGATCCCAGAGGGCAGAGGCTCCTCGAAAACAAGAAAAAACGTCAACGGTAGCTTCCTTGGAGGAGTCTGGGGCTTCTACCTGACCCCTTAGGTAGGTAAAGCAGAGGACAGAAGACTGTGGGAGATGCCTGGGAGGAGTCTCAGGTGGCTGTCGGAGTTGAGAGATTTCTCTACAGGAGAACAAAAATGTCTCGAGCTACTTACTTGGAGGAGTCTGGGGCAGGTAGATGGGATCTCCGGTCCCGAACGCAGAGGTCAAAACGTTCTGGGATGACGCCTGGGAGGAGTCTTGGGTCGATCCCGGAGAAGAGAGCTTCCTGCAAAAGTGAAGAATCATCTAGGGTAGCCTCGTTAGTCAAGTCTGGGGCTGCTACCTGGGATCTCCGGTCCTTATAAGAAAAGGCCAAAAGACGCTAGGAGACGTCTGGATGGAATCACAGGGGATCCCGGAGGGCACAGGTTCCTCCAAAAAAGAAAAAAACCTCAACGGTAGCTTCCTAGGAGGAGTCTGGGGCTTCAACCTGACCCCTTAGTAGGTAAAGCAGAGGACAGAAGACTGTGGGAGATGCCTGGGAGGAGTCTCAGGTGCCTGTCGGAGTTGAGAGATTTCTCTACAGGAGAAGAAAAATGTCTTGAGCTACTTACTTGGAGGAGTCTGGAGCAGGTAGCTGGGATCTCCGGTCCCGAACGCAGAGGTCAAAACATTCTGGGATGACGCCTGGGAGGAGTCTTGGGTCGATCCCGGAGAAGAGAGCTTCCTGCAAAAGAGAAGAATCATCTAGGGTAGCATCATTAGACAAGTCTGGGGCTGCTACCTGGGATCTCCGGCCCTTATAAGAAAAGGCCAAAAGACGCTAGGAGACGTCTGCAAGGAATCACAGGGAATCCCGGAGGACAGAGGTTCCCGTGTCCCCAGCGCTGCGATAAACAAAGTGCCTGCTTCTTAACTTCACGTTGGCGTTAAGGAGTTTTATTCTGGATTTCGGTAACGGTTTTGGCGACCCAAATGGGACCTTGCGAGTGAGACTGGACGAGATGGCGTGTCGATCGAGCTCCGGCCGGCACCGAGGTATTCTCGGGGAGAACCGTCACCCTCGACACGCAAAGCTCCTCGCAGCGCTCCCTGGAAAAAAGCTAAGGCGCTGCTTCTTTGGAATTTGTTTGGAAAGCCTGCCCGTGAGGCGCGGCGAAAGCTTCCCAGGGTTGGGGCTTGGAGGGTAGCCGTCTGCAGTGGAAGCCTAGGCGTCTGCCCGTAAGTCATAAGCGAAAGCTATTGCTGGGTTGGACTTTGTGTATTATTTGGGACAGCTGTCGTTTGCATTTGTTTGGTATTTGGTATTTGAATGTATATAAGTATAATGGCATTAGCAAAATTGTTTAAGAATAAGAGTGCAGGAAATAGAACTGCTGATGAAAAGTTACCAGAAACATCACCGCTGGGATGTTTATTGGCACGTTGGGGTGAACTGCAGGAAAAATGGTAAACAAACAGAACTTTGAGTTACAATACTATATTGCAATTACTGTTGTTTTGTAGGAGAGAGAGTAAATGGAATAAAGTGCCATATGTAGATTTGTTCTTTTTAAGTGAACGTATCGGACGGGGACCGGAGGGGAGTCTCCCAGCAGAACCTCTGGTTACAGCTAAACTGGGAGAACAGAAAATTGAATTTGAGTTGACACTAGAGTCACCTTTTCAGTTTTAAATACCTCAGAGGGAGAGTTAAGTTTTGAAGAAATTGGTGGTGTTGGTGCAACAAGTGAACGAGAAACTAGACCCTTCTTTAAATCTTTAACAATGAAATTAGGAAAGCAATGGGTCACTCGGCAGTTTTTGTATGTGCCAAATTCTCCTAAACTCCTGTTAAGGAGAGGTCTATTTGAGAACTTAGAGGCAGAAATTAAATTTAAAAATGGAGAGCTTAAAATTTTAATTCCAGAAACTAAACGTATCGAAGCAGCGGCTTTGTTGTTAACAGGATGTTTACCGAAAGCAGAAGATTATACCGGTCCAAGTGTAATGCTGTCATTCCAGTCGTCTGGACTGGGAAGTTCCCGGTAAATCCAAAAAGCAGAACCTGTGAGAGTTGATTTAAAGCCAGGATCGAATCCGGTAAGAATGAAACAATACCCCCTAAAACCGGAAAGTCGGAAAGAGTTAGTAATGGTAATACAAAAATTTTTAAGATACAAATTGTTAATAGAATGTGAATCCAGATATAACACCCCGATCTTGCCTTTTAAAAGGCTGATGAAAAAGATGATAGATTAGTTCAAGACCTCCTCAGAGCAATAAATCAAATAGTACAAGGTATTCATCCGGTCGTAGCAAATCCTTATACTTTGTTAACAACCCTAACGGAGAAATGAGAATGGTTCACAGTGTTGGACCGAAAAGATGCCTTTTTCTATATTCCCTTGGATCCCAATAGTCAAGAGGTTTTTGCTTTGGAATGGGAAAATCCTGAGACTGGGAGAAAAACACGATATACGTGGACAGTCTTCCCTCAAGGCTTTAAGAATAGTCTTACCATTTTTGGAAATCAATTGGCACGAGAATTAGAGATTTGGAAGAAAGAAAATAATCAAGAAATCTTGCTGAAATATATGGACGATCTGTTAATGGTAGCTGAGACGGAAGAACAATGCACAAAGTTAACTCTTAACTTTTTGAACTTTTTGGGAATCAGTAGATATCGAGTGTCAAAAGAAAAAAACCCAAATAACCCAGAAAGAAGAAACTTAAATTTGAGTTTTAAAATGCTAAAAGGACAGAGACAATTGGGAACTGAGAGAAAAGAGGCAATGTGTCGTCTCCCCGAACCTAAGACTAAAAAAATGAATGACAAGCATTTCCGGGAATGGTCGAGTGGTGTCACCTGTAGATTATAAATTGTGGCTTGCTGGCCTGACCTTTATAGGAGCAGCTCAAAACCTCAAACGACGGATTGGACCGATGCCGAGAAAGCTACCTTCCAAGAATTGAAACAGGCTGTAATAGGGGTGCCAGCCCTAGCGTCTGCCAGATCTCACAAGAGACACTTGAACTTTCTGCTCGTGAAAGAAGAGGTAGAGCTCTGGGTATCCTGGCCCAATATTTAGGGCCAAGTGGGCGAGCTGTGGCCTACTTCTCGAAGCGATTGGATAACGTGAGTCTGGGATGCTCTAGTCGTCCGAGAGCCGTCGCTGCAACTGTGCTACTGATCCAGGAAGCTCGTAAGTTCGCCTGAGGAGAAAGGATTACTGTACGTTTCCCATATGATAACTGTTGTGCTAAAACGGAAAGGGGGGCACTGGTTATCCCCTAGCAGAATGCTGAAATACCAAGTGGTGTTGTTGCTGGAACAAGATGATGTTTACCTAAAAACTACTACCGCCGTTAACCCTGTTGCGTTTTCAACAACTGACCGAGTTAAAGGAGAACTGGAACGTGACTGCTTGCAGGCAATCGAAAGAGTTTACTCCAGCTGACTGGATCTCTGAGATGTGCCACTAGAAGAAACAGATTGGGAACTATATGCCGACGGAAGCGGTTCCATCTGTGAAGGAAAACGTTTTATCGAGATAGACAATAACTACTGAGGAGGTACTTGCGTTGCCAACTTTGCCTTCGATGATCTCTGCCCAAAAGGCTGAATTGATAGCTCTTACTCGAGCTCTGGAACTAAGTCAAGGAAAGCGAGTCAACACTTGGACAGACTCAAAGTATGCTTTTGGAGTGGTACGTGCGCATGGAGCGATACGGGGAGAAAGAGGACTGTTATCTGCACCAGGAACCGCCGTTCAGCACGCAGAACAAATACTGAAATTGTTAGAAAGCATTCAAAAACCAACAGCAGTCACGATGATGCACTGTAAAGCACATCCGTTAGGTAAGACCGGTCCTAACGCAGGTAACCGACTGGCTGATAAAGCTGCTGAAGAGGCTGCAGAAAAAGGCATCCTAGCACTAGTTCCAGAGAAAGGTATAAAATTGCCTAAAGAAACTCCAAATTATAATGAAAAAGATGAAGAATTAATTATTAGATTGCAGGCTAACAAAATGAAACAGGATAGGCTGTAACACCGACAGGTCGAATAATAGTCCCACCCACAATAATAAGAGAAAATGCCCCATTGAACATCACAGAGTATACTGGGAAACAGAAAGCGAAATATGACAAAGATTGTTTAAACAATTATAAGTGGATGTGAAATGTATATGTAAAATTATCCCCGAACCAGTAATAAGATCATCTTTGGGATTATTAAATAAGGAAATTTTTTAGAAGAATATTAGCAAATTGATTTTATAGAATTGCCTTGAAAATAAGGATATGTCCTAGTTTTAGTTGATATCTTTACTGGGTGGCCCAAGGCTTTCCCTTGTCGCACCAACAAAGCAAGGGAAGTAGTCAAAGTCTTGCTCAAAGAGATAATACCAAAATATGGGGTGCCTGTAAGAATGTCATCTGACAATGGCCCTCATTTTATAGCAAAGATTATGAGACAAGTTGAGCCAAGTATTATCTATGGATTGAGACTATCACACCCCACATAGACCACAAGCAAGTGTGTGGGCAGAGAGAGAGAGAGAGAGAATGAACTATATCCTTAAGCAACTGTCGAGTAAAATTTGTCAGGAAACCTCACTCCTCACATGGGTTAAAGCGTTACCCGTGGCTCTATTAAGAATCGGAGTATAGCCAGAAGAGAAAGAAAAGCCAAGTCTTTAGGAAATGTTGTATGAAAGACCATATCAAGAGTCCTGTGTTCTGAGTATCTTGAGTGCCTTTGGAGATATGTTTTTAAAAGGTGTTATGATTTCTTTAAGCAATTCTTTTCAAGAACTTTGTCAGTATGTCTCCACAGCTGGACCCTTAGAACTGGACGTAGCAGCGCATCCCTTCCGACCAGGAGACTGAATATATATAAAATCACCGAGAAGTGGAAAGGACCGTATCGAGTCATTTTAACAACACTTGTAGCAGTAAAGGTCTGGGAGAAGAACCTTGGCTTCATTATTCGAGAATAAAGAAAGCACCCAACAAGAAACTGGAAGTCTAAAGAAACTGTCCCTTTAAAACGGAAAATCTATAAGTAAGTTTCACGTTATCTATTTGGGAAAACAGTTGTGTAAAGTTTATAATGTTGGGGTTGCTATTAGGAATATTGTCGAGGGCAATAATCTTTTTGTGTGTTTAGAGGGTGTATGTGTTTTTTTTGAGGGGTTCTAAACATGAGATAAACAAAATGGAACAATTATTGTTTGAACTATTCATCTTGATATTAACCGGTTTTGTAATTTGAATTAAAAAAAATAATCTAGTTTTGTAACTGATTCAAAGTTTTGTAAAGACACAGAATTTAACCTCGGTAACAGCCTGCCTTTCCGATTCCAAAGTCAGATGAAAATCTAGTTCCGTGGAGAATACTGACATTGAATTTAACCAAAACTTGAGAAAAGAGGTAGAACAACGAGAATCATTTTAGCAGATTAAATTGGATGGATTTAAAAGGCAATTATTTTTTTTAAATTTGAAAGAAGGAATTATAGCGTTGTGAATTATAACGTTACCAAACCATCCACCTCACGGACAAAAGAATTAATTTACTCGCCCTTCGGGAGAAACTTGTACAAGCACCCCTCGGGGCTGTCAGCTGCCAAAACCGTAGAGACAAGTGCAAAAAGGAACTTGGGATCATGTTTAAAATATAAAACGATGTTTAGAACTTACTGGAGTTCCAGGATCCTTGTTAGAGCCACCCAGAGTCGGGACCATCTGTGGAAATTTAGACCGGTTTAGACAACCAGAGAAACATCCCACATCCTAAACAGAGCTGTATGAAAGTTTGTACTTGCAGCTAGCTCCTCTGACCCCAAACTCCCAAGACCTTCTCTAGTAGCTAAAGCTCTAAGATGGGGGTGTATTTGTAGAAAGGATAATAATACTTCACATGATCTTTGGTCCCCTCTTAATAACGGGAAAAATTTAGCTTGGAGTTGACGGCATTAAAGGACAGGTGAAAAGTTCAGGCTTAACTGCTTGGGTGACTAGTGATGCTATATGACCCACTCACCTCTTCATGAAGGAGAAAAGCAAATCGTGGTCTTGAGACTTAATAACTCTATCCTCTCTCTGGAAGAAATCTCCCTTGTGGCCTCGCTCGCGGGTGGACCTGGGGAAATTGAAAAGATGATACCTGGCAATCGCCAAGTCTTAGAACTAAAATAAGATGGGTATTAAAATCTGTATTTTGACCCCAGTTAACACCTCTTCCACATCAGATGACTCTTGACATCTGTCACTCAGTCAAGGCAGTGCCTGCTGCTTCACTTCACCTTGGTGGTGAGGGGTTTGGTTGCGGGTTTCGGTACCACAGCTGCGGGCCGGGGCTGGAGGAGCCGCAGGTGCGGGCAGTGAGAGGCTGATGGCGACGCCCCCTCCCTGGCAAGGGGAGGGGCTGCCGGGGGAGGGGCCGCCGGGAGCCCAGGCAGGAGCGGAGCTGAGCAGTGACCGGGCTGCGGCTGCCCCGAGGGAGAAGGTGAGCGGGGCCGGGCGCCCCTCGGAGCGCGAACGTCGGAGGCGGGGGTGGCCCGGGGGAGGTGGGGGTGCCCCGGGGGAGGTGGGGGTGCCGAGGCCGAGGGGGAGCCCTGGGGGCTCACAGGGCGGCTGAGAGAACGGGCGCGCGGGGGTGGGGTGGGGGGGGGCTGACAGGGCGGCTGAGAGAACGGGCGCGCGGGGGTGGGGGCTCACCGGGCCCCGTGGCGGGGCTGCGTAGTCGGCCGGCGGGTCCCGGGGAAAGCCCCGAGGAGGACGGCGGGGTCCGTGTTGCACGCACGGAGCGGCAGCGGGGCCGCGCCGTGCCGGAGCTACCCGGAGCGGCGCTGGGGGCTCGGCGGGAACTGCCGCTGCGCCGGCGTGGGGAGGTGGGGGGGAACGGAAGCGGCGTCCCCTCGGCGTCAGGCAGCAGGGCAGGCTGCCTCCCGGGGCATGCCGGGAGCTGTAGTTTTCGCGGACTCAGCGGCCGGGCAGCAGCGTGGCTCTCGGGCGCGGCGTAGTCCTCGCGGCCCCCGGAGTCCGACCAGGTCAGACTCGGGAGCGTTGCCGGTTTCGCGTGGTTTTCCGCGGGCTTCCCGCTGCGCCCGCTCCCCGACCAGCCGTGCGGACGCGCCTCCCGGGCGCATGCGCCGTGCTTCGCGTTGGGGCAGCCCGGCGTTCGCTCGCCGGCGCAGGCGCCGTCCCCGTCCCCGGAGGTTTGTGATCTTGGGAAGCCCATGTCCTGGATAGCTGGGGTTGTGCCTTGCAAGCTTGTGGGTTGTGGCTTGCAAGCTTGTGACTCCCACCAAGTTCCCAACAAATTCAAACGTAGAAATTGTGCATCAGCCCTCCTCGCCCCCTCCGAGCTGGTCTGTTCTCTGTGGTCACCATTAGTAGCCTCGGTTTCCCACCTGTGGTTCTCCACAAACCCAGAGCCTCGCAGCTCCATGCTGAAGGGAGTGGGGAGCTACACACGGAGAAGGCAGAGGCCCGAGTTTGTCTTTTGGGGATGAGAAGTGGGGAGGAACTGCCATAAATGGGACGCATCCCTGCTTGAGGCATGGCTGTTTCAGCTGTGCACATGGAAAATCCTCAGATACGTTGCATCTAGCCCTCCTTTCCATTGACCCCAGGAGAACTGGCCTCCTGTGTCCCCCAAGTTTATTTACTTCCTGCTGCAGTGAAGTGGCTATTTTTCTTCTTTTCTCTGAGGATTTTGTGGATCTGGGCGTGGGAAGGAGTGCCTTAATGCTGGCTTTCTCAGCCTACTTCTGGGAAGCCAGGCATATCTGCAGATTAGAGCCGGGGGAGTGGCCCAGACGCCTTTTATTCCTCGGAGGGCAGTGGATTTGGGGAGTTAGAGCAAGGCATGCCTGGATGTTGGCCTCCCTGAGGGGGAGGGGGTTTACAGCCAGATGACTGAAGAGCCTCCCCCAATCACTCCTGGGGAAAGGGTTGGGGGGTGGCTTTTAATGTACCCACGGTATCGATGTGGCAGGTGAGCATACACCCCCCTCTTGGCTGGGGGATCTTATGTGGATGCCTGCTGAGCCAGGGCTGGAAGCCCCTCTGCACACCCTGGAGGAGCTGGGTGCAGACTGGGGACGTGAGGGCAGTCGTGACATGGACACGGAGCGGCAGAGAGTCCTGCTCTTTCAGCAGTTAACGGTGCTACCGCGTGGTCAAAATCTCAAGTGCACCCGTCCAACTGTGCATTCTCTTTCCTGGGGTTTGTTTGAGGGACAAATAAACTGCCCAGCACTAGATGAGAAGGTTGTCTGCACTCCACCTCAAATCAGGTGCGTCACCTCTCCGTCGGGAAAGAAGTATGGGGCTGGGCATAAAAGGAACAGTAACTCCAACGTCGGGATTCTTTTTGGCTCTGGGCACAGAGCAGGTAACCACAGCGATACAGAGAGGGAAGGAGGTGCTGATGGGTTTGTACCTTGGACTTACACTGTAGAGGATGATCTGTTCAGGACATCCATGTCATAGAGTAGCTATTGCATGATTTATACTCGTAATCAGGTTCCTACTTGATAGCCTTAACTTTGCGTGGATTGCGTGTTGAACTTTGCAGTAGTTTGTTTGTTTTTACATTTCCTTAAGGTCTAGGCAAAGGTTTAGAAAGTTAGCAGACTTAAGGATAAGTATTTATTACTTTGTCCTGCCACGTTGCCATTTGAAACCCGTTCTGAGTGTTGGTGGTATTCAAGAAATTGGCCGAGATTTAGAGAGTGAATCTGTATCTTTAGGTGTACTGAGCAGAAAAGTACAATGGATCTTTTTAGTTGCCAGATAGCTTGCTTTATCCAGGCGGTCAATTTGTCAAGATCAGGCTGCAGTGTCCAGGGGGCCGGGGAGGGAAGGTTGGTGTTCAAGCTTCTCATTCCTATCAGCGGTGACTCCGCTTGCACCACTAAGTGGTGCTGTGTACATACGCTTAATTAAATCGGGAGCTGCCTGTGCCTGCCTGCTTGTGCAGTTCGGAGTGGTCATTTTAGAGAAGATGTTCTTTTGGCTGCATTTGTTCTCCTGTGATACAAAAACTTGACAGCTGTTGGGGGCAACTACTACTTTAGGAGGATTTCTATAAAGTAAGAAATTGCTGGTTTTATTTTGTCATGATGGGCAAAACAATAACTGATTCAAAATCACGTCCACTGCAGCTTATGCTTCCGTAACACACCACTCAACTGATTTCTATGCGTAAATGTCTTCGGAGAGGAATCACAGGTGCCTGCTGTGACTGTAGGGACAAGCAGTATGGGCTCACAGGAACAGAACATGCTTTGCCTTCCCATCACCAGAAGAAAGAGAGAAAGAAAGAAAAGAGGTGAAGAAGGGTGCTCAGGAGCAAGAGGCTGCAAGGAAGTTGCTGTACATGATCCTTTTGCCTTGCTTTATCTGACAGAAAAGCTGCCTTCTGCTAGTTGGGTCTTGGCTTGAAAGACAAGGGGGAAGAGACTCCTGCTCCTCTCCCAGGGAGTGTGCTACTTTTGACTGGCTTGTTCTGACTATGTGATCTGCAATTACAATATTTAGGTTGCGTGCTGACAGTCTATACCACTGACTCCCTGAATGGTTTTTCATTTCTGTCCCTGCTTCCTTCTCCAGCTTTTTTCAATATATCAATTTAAAAAAAGAAAAAAAATAATAAAAATTTAACCTTACATGAACATCATGTGTTGGCTTTGGCCCCAAACACTTTATTTCCTAGAAATAAGTTGAGTCTTTTCATCAGAATATGTAAAAGATTTCTAGCCACTGTAGTACTATTGTATTGTTTGTTTTTTTAAATAAGATTCTGTCCAGGTTCCAGCATGTGCACTAAATTTCTACTGCAGTAGAAGAGAGTCTTAAGCTGAAGAGAGATTTCATGCTTGGGAGAGAAAAAGAGCAGATCTTGACTCAAAAGTAACTTTTCCAAGGGAAAGGTAAACTCTTTTGTTTCTTTGGGGATTTTTATTCTGATAGCACAAGCATCTTGTTCTCTCAGGATTTTGTAATCTCTGGGAAAAAAACCCTTGGTGTTGTGTCACTTTCCTCCTTCCCTGGTTGTGTTTTTTTCACTCCTTTTCAGAGGAAGTGCTAATACTGTTATAATTTAGGAAGACATTTTTAACTTGTGACTCGGAGGTCTGCAGACATCACTGTAAAGACAGTTTCTGTGCATCCAAATGCTGTTAATCCCTTCAAATACTAAATGAAAGATGTGTAACTTGGAGCTGAGATGTCAGATTATTCCAGATGGGTCTGGTTTACTTTGCATTCAGTGTTCCTGTAGCCTGTTGCTTTGGAAGGTACAGGTAATAAGCTTTTCAATTGAATAAATGAGCAGTAGTGGTTTTTTGTTTTCCTCCCCTAGAAATGTAGTGCTTGATCAGACTGCACTGGCCTGTAGAAGTTGTGGGCACTGTGGTGTTCTCCAGAATGCTACTTGGGCTGCCACTACAAGTAGGTCTTTTAAAATAGTAACCTTAGACCTTAAAAACACATAAAAACTTCACGATGCTTAAAGTATAGAGCAGAGTAGTCACCAGGTTAAAATAACTTCATGCTTATGACATGCACAGCGATGGTTCCTTTCAGGTTTTTTGGTGTTGGTTTTTTTTTTTTTCTTCTTCTTTAAGATGGCACTGGTTGCAGTGATCTTCAGTTTTACGACACAGCTAACTGTCTTAGTATGGATATGGTTCCTTTCTGCCTACTATTTCCGTTTACTGGCAGACATAGTTAAGATAGCTCTTTGGAGTTGTGGAGTGCGCGTGTGTGTATAGATATATGTGTGTGTGTGTGTGAATGTGTATGAAAATAAGAAGACGTAAAGTCCCCTCCCCACATCATTAGTTTTTGCTGACCTGTATTTCAGTGTTACCAAGATTTTAAAGTGACCCAAGTATTGCTGTTGCAAATGTTTCCATGTTTGTCTAACTATTGTGATGACATAAATAAAAAGAAAAAAATCAAAACACTAAATGTTTTATTACTTGCCCTATAAGTATATAGGTGTTCCCTGTCTAATATCTATTTCTTTTTTCAGGATTCACTGTATTTATTTTTTTTTACCCTATGAAACGGAAAGAGATTTCTGGCTTACTGTTGGCTTTTGATAGACGTTTTATCCTTGGGGAATTGCCCACCAATTACTTCATAGAGTTTGGAATTTAACTGAAGGACATTTTGCATGCCCGTGTTCAAATAGCGATGCTAACAGGCCACCATACGGTTCATGTTGATAGCTTTATGGATACTTAAAGGTAGGCAATAGTCTTATTTTTTAATAATGCTTAACCTTTTTCTCTTTGGCATGAACAAGCAAGTCTGCCTGGTTTTGTAGGACTTGCAGCTTTTCCTTAACATCAGACTTTAAAAAGGGGAGAACCAGTAGTATCAGGTATGCAGTTAGGATGGCGATTTTTAAAATACTAAGCTGCGTAACAGTCTCGGGAAGAACATGTGTGGCTGGGCGTGAGAGTCTGTGGTACAGCATTACTAACCTTTGCTAAAAAAAGTTTTGAAGAATGAAGCATTTGCTTTATGAACGGTACTTGAGGACGAATTCTGATGCTGCTAAAGTTTATTGAAAAATAGGCACTGATTTCAGTGATGATGCAGGTGTGGTTTCTGTTCATGCCTTAAATCTGAAAAGAAGAGAAGAGAAACCTCCATTTGAAGGAGGATTTTGTATGAAGGGTAATCAAACCAGTAACCTGCTTTAAGAACGACTTTAACATATTTGGAGCATCGGTTAAAGGCAAATAAGTAAGGTTTATCATATCCTCCTACCTAAGCTGTGACTATTGAATACAGTCGGCAGTCCACCTCAGAACTTGCTGGTGTGCAACTGCAACGTGTTAAGTTGTAAGGCTTCACAGCCACGAGCTGATGGGCCACAGTTCTCTCCGAGCATAAAGCGCTGTAAGTTTTAGTTTCTTGCACAGCAGTGACTCTTTTCAACATTAGTAACTATACAACAGGGTAAAAGGCAAATTTAGTGAATAATAATGTGTCGTTCTCAGAGTAGCTGTTTGCATTTCACCATGATGCAGATGCTTTTTATAGCAGTTGTGTTGGCACATGTCTTATAATTCGGTTAATAATCTCCTGAACTCATGTAAACTTTTGGCTTCAACTGCATCACTGACAATATGTTTCACAATAGAATAATTATTTCCCTTATAAAAAAAAAGGGGGGGGGGGGGAGGGAATAGGAAGAAGGGGTGGAGGAAGTGGGTATAAAAAAATCTGTTGTCTGCCAGTGCTGTGGGCTGCTCACTCATTTTTCTGTAGAACTCCTGGGTTTTCTTTTTTTGTTGTTGTTTTTCTACCTTAGCCTATTAGCCTATCCTCTGCACCTTTGGTCATTTCCTGAAGTTTGTCTGTAGTTTCCTACATGAGTAGGTAAATGTATCTATTTTACTTTACAGAGCTTTGATAGTTTTTTTAAATTGTACAAGTAATTTCAATCTTGGAACAAATGTCTTTGCTTATTGATTTTTGTGAGTAGCTGCAAAAATCTTATGTATTAGTTGCCCCTTTTAAAATTAAAATAAAAATGAATGCTATGCAAGAAATAGGTTGCAAGTAACTGTTAGGGTCTTACTACTGCTCGCTGTTGAGAGATCGTGGGAAGTGCAGAGAATTTGTGTTAAAAGTTACGGGCGTTTTTCAAGATAGTTTTCCAGGTCTGAGGCGTGCTGAAATATCTTTTTCCTATGATAGTGTGTTTAGTTTCGTTGACTTCAGCAGAACACACAGAATACATTGACTTAAACTAGCTGAGAATCTGATGATAAGGTTTTATACTCTACCTAACATAGTGTTGTGATGACCTGTCCCCTGAACTCAAAATTATGTTTGATGATCGTAACAGGAGGCCGGATCTTTGATCTGGAAATTATGCTGATAGCGACATTACAGAATCCAGGCTTGTAACTTCACTGGTTTCTTGCAGCCCCTCAAGTTCATGAAGGACAATAAAGACCCATTCTCTTTTGTTCTTGTGCTATAATCAGTGATGGAAGTATGACATTGTCAGTTGTAAGAAGTGGCTTAACTGCTGTTGGAGTCTGCTTTTATGCCTGGAAAACCTGTTGATTTGCATGGGTTTGCACAGCTTGTGCTAATGATATGGCTGGAATGAGACAGGGTCTTGTGTAGTCTGCAAGGGCTGTATATGGTCCTGGTTTATAGCTGGGTGGGAGGGATTGGTTCAAGTTACTTCTGATTTGCCCTATTTAATATCTTAAATAGGAGTGGACAGGGTGATTGGAACGGTTTCATTTTTACAAGAGGACATTTATAAATCGGTTTTTATCCTGTGTTAGAATTAAGATGTGTATTTACTGGAGACAAGGAGTCTAGCCTGAACACTGAAACACCTCCGTTTTGGGCACACTGTTAGAACTTTTTTAAAATTTTCAAATCATAACAGTCTGTCAGTTTATGCTTGTTGAGTCTGAGACATTACATGATGCCCTTTGAACAGGTAAATATTGCTAGTACTTGATACTTGGTTTGTAGACTATACCTTTTGTATGTTCTGAAATCACATATAAATAACTTCTGTTGTTTCCCTTTCATTTATAGAAGCTCTGTTCATCAAACCATATAAGCACATACCTAAATTCAGTGTTAAACTTCCTGAATTGCTCTAAACTATTGCGTTGCTGTAAACTGTTTTGGCTGATAAACCTAAGCGGTCAGCTTGGTATTCCTCCATGTATATGTGATTAAGATGCAATAGGTCGGAACAAGTTACCAGGCAACTGCATGCTCCAGCTGCATAGGAGGCACAAAGCAGCTGGCCCGTTCCTTGTAATCAGTGGGAAAGTACAGATTCTCCTGTGACCTCGGTCACTCTTGTCTAACATATTAGATAAGAGTATTTTTATACTCCTCTCGCAGTGGGAGAAACACTGCTTGTGTCTGTGCAGTGTGTGAAAATCACTTTACCAAGATGCTTTTATTTTTAAGCCCTTGGGGGAAAAAAACCTCAAAACAAAGCGGAATTTAAAAACTTTTTTAATCCAAGGCAAACGTCAGGATTCTCATTCTTACAAAGTATTTTACAATTGTGTAACCTTGTAGACTGAACGGAGAATGAGGATCTTGCATGTGACATACTCAAAAGTTTCATTTTCGGTGTTCTACACGCTTCTACTGATCACAGCGCCTTTGTTTCCTAACAGCAACTGGCAACAGACAATGCGTATGGGTTTCAAGGCCCTGTGGAACAGAGAAGGTAGTTTGCCAGTGTTCTTACTGCTGTTGCAGACATTGTTTCAGTGGACTGAAAGTGGCACGTTCCAAGTACCCTTTCCTACCATTGCTGCGTATATTTTTTTTTTTTTCAATCCAGAAGAATGTTTCTGTACTTCCCTTCCCTATAGGTGCATGTTGATTTACATTGCATGCTATTGCAGTGTTCTTAGTCTACCAGTTACAGATTACTCCTTTCAGTTCTTGTGCATTTCTGAATGTGTATCTACCTACTAAACTCACATTTCTTCAGACCTGATATGCAACTGCTACGGAAGTCAGCTATTGTGCTAGTTATGGTGTTTACCCCGTCAGTTGTTTTACTGTCTTAATAAGTACCTTGATGACAGAGAAGGGGAGTGTCAGAAAATGGACAAGTCAGGCTTTATATTAGAGATGGTTTTCATAAGATTTAAGAGAATGCAGTTTTGGCATAAGGATTTACATACCGCTCCCGGTGTTCTGTTGGGCTGACGGTGTTCTGTTGGGCTGACGTTTTGCAAGAAGCTGAGGTGTTTAACTTTCAAAAGCTGTTTATGTAAATTGGCTTACCTCTGAGTAGTCTCCTTCAGCTGTGTGTAACGAAGAAATAAATGTGCATCTCTAGACATGTGCATATGCAGATAGAATTGTAAGTGCAGAGCTGGGGATGATGCTTGTGTTTGAGGGTAGAAATACGGAGAGGGACAGCAGTGGGGAAAGAAGAACCTTTGAAGATAGTCTAGTGTTGCTCTCATTCTAGAGGTGAATGATCAACTTTCTGTACCATTCTTGACAAACGCTTGCCTAATTTATTCTTAAACATTTCCTGTAATTATTACTACTGTTGCAAAGATTGCCACATACCCTAAGTTTTTCAGGTTGTAATTTAAGCCCCATGATTCCGTGTAACTGTGTGCAGTGGATGCACAGAAAAGTTCTTCCTTATAGCTACCTTTTAGAGTTTAAACATTGTTCTTTCTCTTCAGTATTGCCCTTTCTAGGTTAAGAGGCTGTTTTTCAATTTATGCTTTGAAGTCAGACTCCTGTACATCGTTGAGCACCCTCTTGGACTTACTGTAGACCCTCACCAGTTATACTACACCCTTCTTGAAAAGCAGTACATCATCTGGAGGGTTCAGCAGCTAATCCGTGCAAATGTAGCGCGGCAGAAATACTGCTTGGATGTACTACCTCAAGTGTGATGTGTGAGGAGGATTCACTGGGCCTTTTGATTAGCAAGAGACGGTACATAAGAACTAGGTGACAGAAATAGGACACGCAGCTGGCACACTGGCCTTCAAGCTTACAGTGCAGCTCCGTGGGCTTTGGCTGGCTAAAGAAGAGCATGAGGCACAGGAGAGAACTGCTGCTGGATCTTAGTGAAAGACGGTAAGTCATTTGGAGAGAGGTTTTCAAAGCCAGGAATTCAAGTCGGGTGCCCAATTCCAGAGTGCCTGTGAAATCCCTGTGTACTGCCCTCGCTTGTCTAACTTTGTGTTGTATATTGTCTAGCAGCTTTTCTTTCAAAGACAACAAAGCTACACTTGTGTGATAGGTGATGTAATGATCTCATAATAACAGGCAAAATCCAAGTCACAGAAAATGCCAGCATTTGAAAGAGAGCCGGATAGGAGAGCCTTTTTTGTATGGATCAGTTGTCTTGTTCTGATTTTTTTGTTTTACAGGTAAAATCACAGCTCAGTGTGACATGGAAATAACTGGAAATAGTTTTATTTTTAAATTCGGGGCCTTATTTTCCTTGAAACTGGATTTTCAGATACGGTGCTAGAAGACGTTACAGAATTGTAAATGTTGTTTCTGCCTCCTGTTCCTCTTGAACATTTGGTTTCCTGGGGAAAAATACTGTGTAAGCTCTGTAAGCAAAGAGGTTTTATATTTTTGGAATACTTGCCAGCTGAATGGTTTGTACCTTGGACTTAAACTGTAGAGGAGGATCTGTTCAGGACATCCATGTTATAGAGTAGCTGTTGCATGACTTATACTTGTAATCCGGTTCCTACTTGATAGCCTTAACTTTGCGTGGATTGTGTGTTGAACTTTCCAGTAGTTTGTTTGTTTTTACATTTCCTTAAGGTCTAGGCAAAGGCTTAGAGAGTTAGCAGACTTAAGGATAAGCATTTATTACTTTGTCCTGCCACGTTGCTATTTGAAACCTGTTCTGAGTGTTGGTGGTATTCAAGAAATTGCCGAGATTTCGAGGGTGAAATCTGTATCTTTAGGTGTACTGAGCAGAAAAGTACAATGGATCTTTTTAGTTGCCAGATAGCTTGCTTTATCCAGGCGGTCAATTTGTCAAGATCAGGCTGCAGCGTGGCCAATTCATTTCTTAGTTCCAACAACTGCCATCTTAATGTAGAGATTTATTCTGTAATCAAAACTGGAACTGTTGTCCCTGGTTATGTGTGCTTACTTATTTGTTTTTAACGCTGCTTCAGTGAGACTCCGTCTGAGGGCAGAAGAATCACAAAGCTAGACCAGATTTTGCTAAATGGAAATAACATAACACTGGTAAGTCAGCATTGTTAAAATGCTGCATGCATTTATTTTCTGTACCTGTAAATCAATCGGTCACTGAGCTCAGCTACTTTAAGCTGAGCTTTCCAGACAATTCCATTACACAAGGTAATTTCAAGTAGCTTCTGGGGCATATGTGTGTATGAATGATGCTGTAAAAGTGACCTTGCTGTCTTAGTACACGTTACAGTTTAAAAAAAAAAAAAAAAGAGCATGTCCCTAACTTTATTTGGTGAATGTTTTTCTGGTCTTCAGGTGTGCCAGGGAATCACTGGCTTTGTTAAGCGCTCCGTAAGCTGGTTCATACAGTGGCTTTTAACTCACGAGTGTTTGCCTGCATAAGCGTGTAGGTGGAATGCATCTACGTTTTATCCATTATTGTATGTATAGATGTGTTTGCAGCAGTTTGGATGTTTACAAGCTTGTCAAGTCATTTGGCAGTTATGATTACCATGTGATGCCCAGAGAGCTGTACCTTTACGTGCTCTGAAAAAAATCTGGAGGTCTGTTGGCTTATACCAAATCAGAAGCACTATGATTTTTAGTTTATTCTCTGCTGGTGTAGGTAGGTCAGTACTGCAACAGTAATTAAATACTGTGATTATGCATCCCTAAGCTGAATTCTGCGACTTCCTAAATACCACAAGAGCAGACCTAGAATAGTTTGTTGTTTGTCGGCATAGATGGCTACAAAGTCAGGACTTCCTACGTAAAAGCATTCCTAATTTTGTGGGAAGAGGAGAGGATGACCAACTCGAGTCGAAATGAGCTCTGTGTGAACGAGGAACAATCTCCATTTTGCTGTCTTACCCAGCTTGCACCTCCTCACTGTGTGTTTGAGCAAGTGCCATCTTGCCTTAATTTCTAAGCCTCTTTCTGCTTTGGTTATTGTTCTGCCTCCTTAAAGGATAGTGCATGTTCTGACTTCTTGTGTGGGGTAAAATTACTACCCTCCGGTTAAGCTGGTGGTATACTGCCCTGGAAGCAGAAGCTGGTGATGCTTAGAGTGCAAATTTTCAGCGAGACGTAGATACGTTTCTGTATCGGATCTTGTGCCTCTCTTGCGGACACGTCTTCCCACGTCAGGAAGACTATGCTTTAGACTTTTTCTTACTTCGGTCCTGAAAGCAGCAAAGTTCTTCCTCTTTAGAAGTGCTCAGCTAATTATTAAGAACGTATCAGTAAAAGCAATGGTTATCCTCTTCTTTTATCCCTTATTCAGGAAAGGTGCATCACTAATGATGATGCTGGTTTTGTAAGTTGAAACCGTTACTTTCCTGTAAAGACACACTAATTTGTTCTGAATAAAAGCCTTTCTTTTTGTTCTCTTTGTGCTCAGTTACGTAAGTGCACGAGTGAGTTAGTTTTCCAACGGGTTGATGGAGTGGAAAAAGAATAGTTACGTTCCAGTTGCTGTCGGTCTTCAGTTTTTCTACATCTGTTGCATTTGTTTATGGCCCAAGTCTATATAAAACCCAAATCGTGGGCCAAGAGATTGCTATTCTTTGCACTACAGGCAGATACTAAGCTGGATCATTTGTTTAAACCCTGCTTCAGGCTGTGTCGCCAGAAACCGTGTGGTAGAGTGCTGCAGAATTCTGAAAGCTCTTCAGAGTGGATGCATCTGTTTGATGCTCAGCAGCCGTTGGTTCTGCTGGCCTTGAGGTTCAGCCCTCTTGGACTTGTTTTGCTTGGCAGATGTACTCTCTTGTAGTAAAGGCATTGTAGTGGTATTTTGCGAGTGAGGACAGACAGACCAGACATCGTTCATGTCCAGGGAGCCGGGGCGGGAAGGTTGGTGTTCAAGCTTCTCATTCCTGTCAGCGGTGACTCCGCTTGCACCACTAAGTGGTGCTGTGTACATACGCTTTATTAAATCGGGAGCTGCCTGTGCCTGCCTGCTTGTGTAGTTCGGAGCGGTCCTTTTAGAGAAGATGTTCTTTTGGCTGCATTTGTTCTCCTGTGATACAAAAACTTGACAGCTGTTGGGGGCAACTACTACTTTAGGAGAATTTCTATAAAGTAAGAAATTGCTGGTTTTATTTTGTCATGGTGGGCACAAAATTAACTGATTCAAAATCACGTCCACTGCAGCTTATGCTTCCGTAACACACCACTCAACTGATTTCTATGCGTAAATGTCTTCGGAGAGGAATCACAGGTGCCTGCTGTGACTATAGGGACAAGCAGTATGGGCTCACAGGAACAGAACATGCTTTGCCTTCCCATCACCAGAAGAAAGAGAGAAAGAAAGAAAGAGGTGAAGAAGGGTGCTCAGGAGCAAGAGGCTGCAAGGAAGTTGCTGTACATGATCCTTTTGCCTTGCTTTATCTGACAGAAAAGCTGCCTTCTGCTAGTTGGGTCTTGGCTTGAAAGACAAGGGGGAAGAGACTCCTGCCCCTCTCCCAGGGAGTGTGCTACTTTTGACTGGCTTGTTCTGACTATGTGATCTGCAATTACAATATTTAGGTTGCGTGCTGACAGTCTATACCACTGACTCCCTGAGTGGTTTTTCATTTCTGTCCCTGCTTCCTTCTCCAGCTTTTTTCAATATATGAATTTAAAAAAAAAAAAAAAAAAATTAATAAAAAGTTAACCTTACATGAACATCATGTGTTGGCTTTGGCCCCAAACACTTTATTTCCTAGAAATAAGTTGAGTCTTTTCATCAGAATATGTAAAAGATTTCTAGCCACTGTAGTACTATTGTATTGTTTGTTTTTTTAAATAAGATTCTGTCCAGGTTCCAGCATGTGCACTAAATTTCTACTGCAGTAGAAGAGAGTCTTAAGCTGAAGAGAGATTTCATGCTTTGGAGAGAAAAAGGGCAGATCTTGACTCAAAAGTAACTTTTCCAAGGGAAAGGTAAACTCTTTTGTTTCTTTGGGGATTTTTATTCTGATAGCACAAGCATCTTGTTCTCTCAGGATTTTGTAATCTCTGGGAAAAAAACCCTTGGTGTTGTGTCACTTCCTCCTTCCCTGGTTGTGTTTTTTTCACTCCTTTTCAGAGGAAGTGCTAATATTGTTATAATTTAGGAAGACATTTTAACTTTTGACTCGGAGGTCTGCAGACTTCACTGTAAAGACAGTTTCTGTGCATCCAAATGCTGTTAATCCCTTAAAATACGAAATGAAAGATGTGTAACTTGGAGCTGAGACTGAGTCAGAGTATTCCAGATGGGTCTGGTTCACTTTGCATTCAGTGTTCCTGTAGCCTGTTGCTTTGGAAGGTACAGGTAATAAGCTTTTCAATTGAATAAATGAGCGGTAGTGGTTTTTTGTTTTCCTCCCCTAGAAATGTAGTGCTTGATCAGACTGCACTGACCTGTAGAAGTTGTGGGCACTGTGGTGTTCTCCAGGATGCTACTTGGGCTGCCACTACAAGTAGGCCATTTAAAATAATAACCTTAGACTTTAAAAATACATAAAAACTTCATGATGCTTAAAGTATAGAGCAGAGTAGTCATCAGGTTAAAATAACTTCATGCTTATGACGTGCACAGTGATGGTTCCTTTCAGGTTTTTTGGTGGTTGTTGGTGGTGGTTGTTTTTCCTTCTTTAAGATGGCACTGGTTGCAGTGATCTTCAGTTTTACGACACAGCTAACTGTCTTAGTATAGATATGGTTCCTTTCTGCCTACTATTTCCGTTTACTGGCAGACATAGTTAAGATAGCTCTTTGGAGTTGTGGAGTGCGCGTGTGTATATAGATATATGTGTGTGTGTGTGAATGTGTCTGAAAATAATAAGACCTAAAGTCCCCTCCCCACATCATTAGCTTTCACTGCCCTGTATTTCAGTGTTACCAAGATTTTAAAGTGACCCAAGTATTGCTGTTGCAAATGTTTCCATGTTTGTCTAACTATTGTGATGACATAAAAAAAAATAAAATCAAAACACTAAATGTTTTATTACTTGCCCTATAAGTATATAGGCGTTCCCTGTCTAATATCTATTTCTTTTTTCAGGATTCACTGTATTTATTTTTTTTTACCCTATGAAACGGAAAGAGATTTCTGGCTTACTGTTGGCTTTTGATAGACGTTTTATCCTTGGGGAATTGCCCACCAATTACTTCATAGAGTTTGGAATTTAACTGAAGGACATTTTGCATGCCCGTGTTCAAATAGCGATGCTAACAGGCCACCATACGGTTCATGTTGATAGCTTTATGGATACTTAAAGGTAGGCAATAGTCTTATTTTTTAATAATGCTTAACCTTTTTCTCTTTGGCAAGAACAAGCAAGTCTGCCTGGTTTTGTAGGACTTGCAGCTTTTCCTTAACATCAGACTTTAAAAAGGGGAGAACCAGTAGTATCAGGTACGCAGTTAGGATGGCGATTTTTAAAATACTAAGCTGCGTAACAGTCTCGGGAAGAACATGTGTGGCTGGGCGTGAGAGTCTGTGGTACAGCATTACTAACCTTTGCTAAAAAAAGTTTTGAAGAATGAAGCATTTGCTTTATGAACGGTACTTGAGGACGAATTCTGATGCTGCTGCTAAAGTTTATTGAAAAATAGGCACTGATTTCAGTGATGATGCAGGTGTGGTTTCTGTTCATGCCTTAAATCTGAAAAGAAGAGAAGAGAAACCTCCATTTGAAGGAGGATTTTGTATGAAGGGTAATCAAACCAGTAACCTGCTTTAAGAACGACTTTAAAATATTTGGAGCATCGGTTAAAGGCAAATAAGTAAAGTTTATCATATCCTCCTACCTAAGCTGTGACTATTGAATACAGTCGGCAGTCCACCTCAGAACTTGCTGGTGTGCAACTGCAACGTGTTAAGTTGTAAGGCTTCACAGCCACGAGCTGATGGGCCACAGTTCTCTCCGAGCATAAAGCGCTGTAAGTTTTAGTTTCTTGCACAGCAGTGACTCTTTTCAACATTAGTAACTATACAACAGGGTAAAAGGCAAATTTAGTGAATAATAATGTGTCGTTCTCAGAGTAGCTGTTTGCATTTCACCATGATGCAGATGCTTTTTATAGCAGTTGTGTTGGCACATGTGTTAGAATTCGGTTAATTCTCTCCTGAACTCATTTAAACTTTTGGCTTCAACTGCATCACTGGCAATATGTTTCAGAATAGAATAATTATTTCCTTTAAAAAAAAACGGGGGTGGGGGGGTAAGAAGAAGGGGTGGAGGAAGCGGGGATAAAAAAATCTGTTGTCTGCCAGTGCTGTGGGCTGCTCACTCATTTTTCTGTAGAACTTCTGGGGGGTTTTTGTTGTTGTTGTTCTTCTTCTTCTTCTACCTTAATGCTAATAGGCATTTCTACCTTTTCTACCTTGTTTTTCTACCTAATGCTAATAGGCATTAGCCTATCCTCTGCACCTTTGGTCATTTCCTGAAGTTTGTCTGTAGTTTCCTACATTAGTAGGTAAATGTATCTATTTTACTTTACAGAGCTTTGCTAGTTTTTTAAATTATACAAGAAATTTAAGTCTTGGAACAAATGTCTTTGCTTATTGATTTTTGTGAGTAGCTGCAAAAATCTTATTTATTAGTTGCCCCTTTTAAAATTAAAATGAATGCTATGCAAGAAATAGGTTGCAAGTAACTGTTAGGGTCTTACTACTGCTCGCTGTTGAGAGATCGTGGGAAGTGCAGAGAATTTGTGTTAAAAGTTACGGGCGTTTTTCAAGATAGTTTTCCAGGTCTGAGGCGTGCTGAAATATCTTTTTCCTATGATAGTGTGTTTAGTTTCGTTGACTTCAGCAGAACACACAGAATACATTGACTTAAACTAGCTGAGAATCTGATGATAAGGTTTTATACTCTACCTAACATAGTGTTGTGATGACCTGTCCCCTGAACTCAAAATTATGTTTGATGATCGTAACAGGAGGCCGGATCTTTGATCTGGAAATTATGCTGATAGCGACATTACAGAATCCAGGCTTGTAACTTCACTGGTTTCTTGCAGCCCCTCAAGTTCATGAAGGACAATAAAGACCCATTCTCTTTTGTTCTTGTGCTATAATCAGTGATGGAAGTATGACATTGTCAGTTGTAAGAAGTGGCTTAACTGCTGTTGGAGTCTGCTTTTACGCCTGGAAAACCTGTTGATTTGCATGGGTTTGCACAGCTTGTGCTAATGATATGGCTGGAATGAGACAGGGTCTTGTGTAGTCTGCAAGGGCTGTATATGGTCCTGGTTTATAGCTGGGTGGGAGGGATTGGTTCAAGTTATTTCTGATTTGCCCTATTTAATATCTTTGTTTCCTAATGGCAACTGGCAACAGACAATGCGTATGGGTTTCAAGGCCCTGTGGAACCGAGAAGGTAGTTTGCCAGTGTTCTTACTGCTGTTGCAGACGTCGTTTCAGTGGATTGAAAGTGGCACATTCCAAGTACCTTTTCCTACCATTGCTGCATTTTGGTTTTTTTTAAATCCAGAAGAATGTTTCTGTACTTCCCTTCCCTTCCCTATAGGTGCATGTTGATTTACATTGCATGCTATTGCAGCGTTCTTAGTCTACCAGTTACAGATTACTCCTTTCAGTTCTTGTGCATTTCTGAATGTGTATCTACCTACTAAACTCACATTTATTCAGACATGATATGCGGCTGCGTGGTCCTTTGTTACCGGCTGGGCTGAAACCACGACACACTTGTATGCAGCTTTTTTTTTTCCCCCTTTCTTTTTTTCAGGTCAGTAATTTTGTTTCGAGTGTTCTGTTTCTCGAAATGAGCATTCAGTGATGGAGTTAAGTATTCTTTATTGCAGCGCTGGAAGAACGGAGGATCGCTCCTCCAAATGTGCTTTCTGGCTGGGACTAATTGTATAGGTTAAATACCTGCCTTACATACATATTCATAAAATTTCTGAGAAATAATATACATATTCATTGATTTTCCGAGAAGTCATTAGCATATGTAAATGTCCTTTATGCATGCGTGTTGAAGGTCTTCGGTGGTCTTCTGGAGTCCTCTGGTGGTCTTCCATAGTCTTCCTCACTTGTCCGCTGTTTGAACTTTGTTGTACGAGTTTGCGCAGTACGATCCCCTTCTGGGCCCCACAAACAACTTCTCTGCTTATCACCTAGCTTTTGGCTCAGTCACCACAAGAGACAGAACATATTTTCTTATCAAACAGAATACCTCCTCAAAGAGGGCATGTTATTTTGTCTTATATTACAGACACAGGAATCTTGTGCTTTATGTCCTTGGCTTGTCTACGTAAATCAACTTACAGAGGCAGTTGTTAACCTTCTAACAAATTCCTGAGTCTTTTATTTAGCAATACACTGAGTCTAAACATACGTTCTATTTCTACATCTACTAGGCCTAGTGTCAGTTTCTGCATCAGTTCAGGGGTAGAAAGATGGTTTAATAGTATGCATTGTTTGGGGTTTTTTTTGTTGTTTGGTTTTTTTTTTAGTCTTCATGCATTGTGTTTTCCTGCAATTCCCAACTTTATTGAAGAAGGAACGTTGGGTTTTTAACAGTTCTGCTGTGTAAGTTGTTATCTCTCTTAACGGGACTGATGGTGACATTGTTTAGCAGGGGTTAGGGTGAGCATCTTGTATGTATTTGTCTATGGAGTTTTAGTACTACTGATGAAAGCAGAAGGGCCGTGAGGCACAGTGCCCTTCAGGGTTTGGGGTGCCTTTCCTCATTGCCCACAGAATGCCACGTTGTCCTTAGAATCTTTGCAGCTGGTGGCAGGCCCCTCGTAGATTACAAGGCTTGGGACTTGACTTTCTTTTGTGGGCATGTAGCAGAGCTCAGAGTCTCTGGGGAGCTGTAGGTTAGGGGGTGCCCCCAGAATTTGGGATGTTGCTCAGAAGAGCGGCTCTTGAGGAGTAGCCACTGAAGGGGGTTCAGGAGTGCAGATTGAGGGCAGGAGGTGTCAGGAAGCAGTGGGGTTCCTTTCCTGACAGTTGAGGAGAAGAAAAGGGGTTTCTTAAGTTTTGGGACTGCTGGGGAAAGGGAGGAGGGTTCACCAGCCCTTCTCAGAGGAGTTTTGCAGTTGGATTTGAATGTCATAGAATCGTAGAATGGTTTGGGTTGGAAGGCACCATAAAGATCCTCTAGTTCCAACCCTCCCCCACGGACGCCGTCCGCAAGACCAGGTTGCTGAAAGCCCCATCTGACTTGGCCTTGAATGCTTCCAGGGAGGGAGCATCCGCAGGTTCTCTGGGCAACGCGTTCCAGTGCCTCGCCACCCCTAGTGAGAAACGTCTTCCTAACGCCTAAACTAAATGTACCCTCCTTAGGACTAAAGCCGTTACCGCCTTGTCCTATGGCTGTACTCCCTTGTAAAAAGTCCCTCTGCAGGTTTCTTATAGGCACCCTTTACGTACCGTGAAGTCTGCTATAAGGTCTCCCGAAAAGCTGCATGCCGGTGAGCGGTCCGAGAAGGTGAGGCGGTCGTCGGCCGGGTCGGTGTTGAATAGCAAAGTATTATGGGGCTGCTCGGTTCAGCCTTTACCTTCTGTTGTGGAGGTGCTGTGTGGGCTATCTTTGAATTGGATGAGCGTTTCAGGTGAGCTGTGGATTAGCGAGGAGGAGTGTGGGGCCGATGGCTTCTCACGAGTGCCACGCTAACGTGGTTTCTCTCGGTACCTTAGATACCACGAGTGATGATGGCTGCAGGGTCTAAGTCTGGAATGAGCGGGGAAGTGAACACGGTGGCACTTGTGAGGAGGGGGGAGTTGGGGAAGTAGTTGGCGTTGGCCAGCGGGATGCTTACTCCCTTTTCTGATTTGTTTGTGTTTGTTTTTTTCATTGCAGATGTTGAAGAGCAATGTTCCCCTTGAGGAACATCCCAGTTAGCCCGTGTGGTTTTGTGGAGGATGGATTTGGACCCTCAGCCCTCTGAAAGCTAAGTTGAGGGACCAGGCTGAGAGGAAGGGACAAAGCTGGGAATAGCAGGGAGGAGTTTTAAAGTTAGCGCAGGAGAGAGGGCTGTCCCAAAGCAGTCGCCTTTGCGCAGGAGAAGGGAGCGGGTTGCTTTTCAGCACGAGACCCATGTGTGCCAGGCAGGGCAGTTCCAGCCCGTGTCCGCGGTGGCGTGTAGTTTGTGTAGTCTGTCTTGTGTGCTTAGACCTTCCTCGGGTCTCGATGTCCTTGTCGCGCTTTGCGCCAGAGGAGCGAGGCATGCGCTTCGGGTGCTGTCCCTAGGGTTTTGAATGCTCTTACTCATTGGCCCGGTGCCAATCGGGTGCTTCTTTTCTTGCGCTCGGAGCTCTAAAGCATGGATCGGTCTTGGCGGGTTCCGGTCAGTGCTCTATGGCAGCATTTTTTTCAGCCTGCATCGGCAGCTCTGCTCTCTAGCCGTCCGTTTTCTCGGAGTGGGACTTCTTCCCCGCATCCTGACATCCTTAGGTCTCGACGCCAGGCTACTGGCGCATCTGTCGTCTGGGTTTTGACAGTGCTGTCTTGTAACGGGCCGCTCCGTTTGACTCCTCTGGGTCTGCTGTGGAGCCTCCTGGCCTCGCGGTTGCGGCCCCGTAGGTCATCTTGCCCGACGGCGCCTCCCGTCCGGGGGTCATTCTTCTTGCTGAGAGTTTTCTCTCTCGTTGAATCACCTCGTTGGTGGTGTTCCACGTGGTGACGTTCTGCACACGGTGTGCTTGGCTTGGAGCTGCTCTGCCTGGGGGGGTGTGGAGTCAGGGGTAGGTGGAACAGCGATAAGAGTCTACGGGTGAAACGTTGATGTGCCTAGACCATTTAGGCGAGGGTTGTACAGTCGTCTCGGCTCGAGTAGCCATCAGCGGCCTGCGCGGACAGCCGTGCCGATAGTGTTTCACGGAGACAATTGGAGCCGTGTGGCAGGGGTTGCTGAGGGGCAGTGAAGCGGATTTGAGTCTCTAAGGTGTTAAGACTTGCACGTGATGGGCTCCAAGTTTGGCCCTGGGTTTTTTTGGTTGGTGGGGTGTAGGGTTTAGGGTTACTCCGTGCGGGGCCCGGATGATAGAACACCAGTATGATGATCAAAGTCGCCCCTTTATTGAGCTTAGCTGATCATTCTTACACAACTCTCTAAGTTGTTTAGAAGCTTTGATTGGCTGCTGCACGCAAGCATGTGGTGTCCACGCGCACAAGCGTAAGCGGTGATTGGTTACATCGATACTGTCCACGCGTAGAAACATAAGATACAGTTAGTTATACTCGCTCTGTCCACGTGCATACACACAGGATATAATTGGCTATGTTAGAGCATGCAAAACTTGTCTTAGTCCAACTGGTCGAGATAAGCCCCTGAATTGAGGTCGGTTGTGCCAAGTTCCCTTTATCGTGGAATGTGCACCTGTGTTTTTCTAATTGGGATCTTTCTTCTTCTATCTTCTTGTTTGTTCTGTTCAGAGCCTTCAAAGGTGTCTGGAACTCTCTTGCGACCATGAGCTACTTTCAGGGCCAGTAACGAAGTTCCATATAATTGAACCCTACAGTGGGCAGGGGGGTGTGTGTGTTGGGTTTTTGTGTTGTTTTTTTGTTTGTTTTTTGGTTGTGTGTTGTTTTTTTTGTTTGTTTGTTTTTAAAATGACAGGCTGTAGCTGCATTCCAGATGGTCTTTGTAGATGGAATCAAGACCTCTGGAGTTGTGAAGCTCTTGCTCTGCATCCAGGTGACTCATTCAATATGTTTGGGTTTTTTTTTTTTCAGATGTGGAGGGACAGGATGTGTCCCACAGAGCGATGGGGGAAGGCAGCAGAGCACTGTAAGGAGTTGAGTCCGTGGGTGGACTCTGAAGGAAGATGCATCCGGTGGCTCTATGAGACTGCTTTGCTTTGCTGTGTTTTGCAGTTTTCTTGCATTGTATTGGTCTGTATTTGCCTTTGCCCTGTGGTGTTTTGTTGTGTATTTGTATCGACTGTCATGTGAGACTGTCTCGCATTGCCTGGCCCTGCATTGTGTTTTGTATTGCAGTGCTCTGTACTTGTATGGATTGCCACCTGAGACTGCCTTGCCTTCTATGGT
Source organism: Astur gentilis (assembly GCF_929443795.1). Lineage (NCBI taxonomy): Eukaryota > Metazoa > Chordata > Aves > Accipitriformes > Accipitridae > Astur > Astur gentilis. Next base: position 136,382 of record NW_026061098.1, on the reverse strand, counting down.
TCTGTATTGGTTTTGTATTGTTTTGGTCTGTACTTGTATTGACTGTCACGTGAGAGTCTCTTGCATTGGCCCTGTTCTGTTTTGTCTGGTATGGCAAGGCTCTGAGTTGTTTTGCCTTGACTGAGGTAAGAGTACTGCCTTGTATGGCATTACATTTGCATGTGAATTACATGGCTCTATGTTTGTGTGTGTCTTGTATGGCATTGTAGAGGCAGCGTAGAAGGTTTAATGACTTCGGGCTCTTTGCATGCAGAGTTGAGGGGATCGCAATTGGATTGTGAACTAGCATTGAGTAAGGCAGGAACTGGGCAATGGTGTTCATCTTGTTTATGCAGATGCTTTGTGGCAAGTCTCTAGAAATGGTCAAGGCCTTGAGGTCTAAGTAGCAGCGTGATGGGTCTTGGAGCGATCGGTAACTTTGGGACAGCTCTGTGTTTGTGATGCTCTGTTTTTTTCAAGTGTCATGGAGGACACTGGCTGTGAGGATGTGTTATTTTTGGAATAGGTGGGAAGCAGGGTAGGGGAGTGGTGGAGGACTTCTCTCTCGAGGATGAAGTGTCTGTTGACAAGCTTTGTGTGTTGTTTTTGCAGGTGATGACAGGGCACGAGAGGTGCTTGAAAGAACCTTGCGTTTAGGTGACATGGCGCTACGGAGGTTGGACTGTGACACGTGGCACTGTGAAAGCTAATTATCGGGTTGAAAATGCACGGATGGTGGAGATGATGGTGCGTGTTGAAATGTTGGTGTAACGGAAGGGCAGTTTGTGGGGAGGTTGGTTGGAAGGAGGTTGGGCTGGGGCCTGGGTTTTTGCAGGTAGGGTGCTTTTTTGAGGCCCCTGCTGCTGCAGACGGGGTGACGGCCTCTTGAGGCCTGTGGACGGTATGATGGATGAGTTGAGAGTGAGGGCTGGCGTTCATGTGATCTGAACGAGTGGTGTGTTGTGAATGTCTCTAACCTTGTAGGGTTCTGTGGTTAAGCCTTTTTGGTTTTTTTTTTCCTTTCAGGTTGGATGTAGAGTTGAGATGTTTTTCAGGGAATTAGGAAAAAAAACCCAAACTTAGAATAAAAAACCCCAGCTGGGATATGGGTTGGTTTTTGGTGTGTCCTCCCCTGCCCCATTTATTTTTTCTTTTCCCTGGTCCCAGCTGCTCCATGAGGCAATGTTGATTGCCAATGTTTGGACTGGGGTCTGCCTCGGGCCTGGGTTTTCAAAGGCAGGGCGATTTTTTTTGTTTGTGTTTTTTTTTTTTTTTTTTTTTCCAAGGCTCCCGGGAACGGTGTTCCTGTGGAGCGCTCCCCTGGAACCTGGTAATTGCCAGTCAGCACAGAGAGATATGTTGTTCGGTGGATGGTCTTTGGAAGACAGTTGAGGATTTTGTGGGGGGAGTTGGACTAGATGGCCAGCATGGAGTAGGCCAGGGTTGTGAAGTGCGTGAGTGTAACTGTATTTGTCTGTGGTGGGTTTGTAAAATATTTGGTTGCTCTTTGTAGCTTGTGATGTAATGATATTTTTCAATTTCTGGTTTTGTGTCGAGGTGTGGAAGTGGACGGTCTGTCAAGATGATTGGAGGTCACTCGTTTGGTGCCCGGGAACAGGGATCATGGCGGTAATGTCACCTCAGGGAGTAAAACTTCTGGATGTGCAGCGATGTATGTAATGGGAGCGAGGAATGTGGAAAAGACCACTCCGTAGAGCATTGCAGGTACTAAATAGTGGCATTTCTTCTTCAGGTAATGCTAAATTTTTGGAGTTTACATGTATTTGTAAAAATAGTGATTAAAAGAGGACTAAATCTAATAGTGTCAAATATTTGACGAGTGAGGCCATAAGTCTTTTCTATATATTGTAGAAAAAGTACATTGTAGAATTGGATTGAAATACTGACATAGCTGAATCTATGTGGAATGAGTAATGGACCAAATGAAGCACTGAAAATAAAATGTAAAAAAGGCAGGTAATTATGTGTCCTTGTGGGAATTACAGTACTAATGGCAATCACAAAGGGAAGCGTAGAGGGAAGCATGGGCGTTTAGTGCCCATAGGTAAACTTAGCTGTTGAAGTAAGTGAAAGTGTCTGTTGGAATTAGGCATCCAAGGGCGAGTTGTAGATACCTTGAGGTAAATGTAGCTGCTGCTGGGTTAATGGAAAGGGGGTGCATTCCTTCCTCTAGTGATTGCAGAACTTTGAAATTGGAGCTGTAGGTAGAGACCCGTGAAATGGGCTCGGGCGTGGTGCGGCGCCGAAATGGGCTCGGGCGCATGTGTTACTTTTCTTAAAGGGGCTGAGGTACTGTGTAACTCTGAAATGGGCTTGATGAGTGGATAACATGTGTGTAATATGTGAGGGGTTTTTTTATTCTGTTGTCCTTCTCTTTCCCTGACCCTTTGTGGTGCTCTCTACTCTTTTCATTCATGTCTTCTCTCTCTCTCTCCAACCTCCTGTGCTCTTCATAGTCTCTCTCTATCTCTTGTCATTATTATCATCTGACGCTCTGTGTTACTTTCTGTCCCATCGTATCATGTTGTATGTTTCTCCTGCTTTTTTCTTCATCTGTCCAGATCCCTGTCCCTTGTTTCTTCTATTGCTGTCCCTCTGCCTTGCTTCCTCTTGCCATCTTTTCTGTATTTCTCTCTGTTCCCTTCCCTCTTCCATCCTTTCTAACTGTATCCCCCTCTCCAGCTAGCTGTCCCTTCTCTTTTCTCTCTTCCTCCATGTCTCTCTCGCAGCCTATCAATCACAGTTGTTTTTTCCTCCAGTGCTGTCCTGCTCTGTCCCTTGTTTCTCACTCTCGTTCTGTCATGCTCCCTGTGTCTTTTTGGAACTCCTCCATCTCTGTCCTGTAGCCTATCACTATTTTTTTCTTCTGCCATCCCTTTGTCCTTCTTCCAGTCTTTGTGTCTCTCTCCCTTTGTTCTCCCTCCCTTCTTTTTTTTCCTTTCTTGCTACATCTCTGTTCTGTACCACAAAAGCACGGAGGGTGTTTAGTAACAGAGAAGAAGGATATAGGCAAGGACAAAGGAAATTAATGGCTGTTATTCGGGAAGAAAGGGGAAGAGGGCCTAGACGAGACTTGCCCCGACTGGGCAAGGATCAATGCGCTTTGTGTAAGAAATTCAGTCATTGGTAGAGGGAATGCCCAGGGAACAAGGAGCATCAGAGGGCTCAAACAGGAAGAACAGTAGCCTCTGTGAAGGGAGACTGACGAGAACCTGGGGAATCTACCCTAGCGGATCCACTGGTTATAATTAAGCTAGGGAAAACAGAACAAGAGGTAGAATTTTTGGTAGATACAGGAGCAACATACTCGGTTTTGAATCAGGCTTTGATGCCCCGGGGAATGATTATGTCACGGTGAAAGGAGCGACTGGCCAAAGTGAAAAGGCATAGTTTTGTAAACCTTTAGAATATAAATTAGGAAAACAGTGGGGCATTCATAAATTTTTATATATGCCGAACTCCCCAAAGGCCCTTTTGGGAAGGGACTTGTTGGAACCATTGGGAGCAAAAATTGTATTCAAGAAGGGAGAAATTACTCTGGAGGTAAAAGATCAGCAAAATATTCAAATATTGAGCCTAACCTTAACCAGTCTCCCCCTAGAAGGAATCATTAATGAGGACATCTTAAAGCAAGTGTACCCGGGGGTATGGGCTACCGATGCACCTGGAAGAGCGAAAAGTGTTCCACCTGTTGAAGTTAGGATCAAGGAAGGCCAAAAGCTGGTAAGAATTAAACAATATCCCCTAAAGAAGAAAGACAGAGAAGGAATCCGGCCGGTGATAGAAAAATTTTTGCAGTTGGGACTATTAAAAGAGTGTGAGTCTGAATTCAATCCCCCTATATTACCTGTTCGGAAGCCCGATGGGTCATATTGGGTGGTCCAAGACTTATGGGCGGTGAATAAGATAACTGAAGATCTTTACCCGGTAGCGGCGAACCCATAGACCCTGTTAACCGTGCTAACACCTGAATTGACTTGGTTTAGTGTTTTAGATTTGAAGGATGCTTTCGTTTGCCTCCCTCTCCATGAAGCCAGGCAAAACTTACTCACATTTGAATGGGAAAAGCCCAAGAGCGGTCGAAAGACCCAGCTCACTTGGACGGCCTTGCCACAAGGATTTAAGAATAGGCCTACCGTTTTTGGCAATCGGTTTGCGAAAGACTTGGAATCCTGGGAAACCCCGTCTGAGGAGGGGAAGCTGTTGCAGTATGTGGATGATATCCCGATCGCCACCAAAACAGAGAAAGATTGTACGACGTGGGCGGTGAGTCTGTTGAATTTCCTGGGACTTCAGGGGTACCGGGTATCCAAGAAAAAGGCACAGGTAATGCAAGGCAAAGTGAATTATTTGGGCTATGAAATTAGTGCGGGACAAAGACCTTTGGGACAGGCCTGTAAAGAGGCAATATGTCAAACTGGGAGACCTCAGACAGTAGAAGAGTTATGGACTTTTCTGGGAATGACAGGGTGGTGCCGATTGTGGATCTATAATTACGGATTGCTTGTTAAACCACTGTATGCGTTGACAGCCACTAAGCAGAAACACCTTGAGTGGAATAAGGAGACCGAACGAGCCTTTGAGCTACCGAAAAAGGCTTTGATGTCGGCCCTGGCCTTAGGACTCCCAGATGCGAGTAAGCTGTTTCTTCTTTACTCCCATGAGAAGCAGGGCATTGCTCTGGGAATATTAGCACAAAACCTGGGCCCGTATCGATGGGCAGTTGCCTACCTCTCTAAGCAGTTAGACACGACTGCAAAAGGTTGGCCTGGATGCCTGCGGGCGGTTGCGGCTGTGATACTAAATACACAGGAAGCCCGAAAGTTTACTCTGGGCCAGAAGATGACTGTTCTGGTGTCTCACGCAGTATCAGCAGTACCGGAAGCAAAAGGCGGACACTGGCTCTCTCCACAAAGATTCCTGAGATATCAAGCTATATTGGTAGCGCGGGATGACGTGGAGATTGTAGTCGCTAACATTGTCAACCCAGCTTCTTTTCTCAGCAGGAACACAGGAGAACCGGTACATCGTGACCGTTTGGAAACCATCGAAGCAACGTACGCCAGTTGCCCAGACGTGAAAGACGGCCCCATGGAAAACGGGGAAACTCGCTTCACAGACGGAAGCAGTTACGTCCTAAACAGTAATCGACACGCGGGATACGCCGTCACTGCCAGCCAAGAGGTAACAGAATCGGGGGCTTTGCCCAGGAACACCTCCGCACAGAAGGCAGAAATAATTGCTCTAACCCGCGCCCTGGAATTGGCCCAGGGCAAAGTTGTGAACATTTATACAGACTCAAAATATGCCTTTGGAGTTGTACACGCACGTGGAGCAATTTGGAAGGAGAGAGGACTAGTGAGTTCTCAAGGGAAAAATATCAAACACGCAGAAGAAATTCTGAAGTTACTGGAAGCTGTCCAGCTCCCTAAGAAAGTAGCAATTATGCATATTAAGGCACACCAGAAAGCGAGCTCAGATTTGGAAAAAGGGAACGAGCTGGCGGACAGAGAGGCAAAACAAGTGGCCAAAACACAGGTAAAAACAGAAGGGGCCTTAATTCCTGATAGGTGGATTTCCCTAGAAGGTAAGCCAGAATACACTAAGGAAGATCAAAAGCTCATTACAGGTTTAGAAGGGTCATATAATGAAGAGGGGTGGGCTCATACCCCACAGGGAAAGCTAATCGTTCCCTCTTGCTTATTATGGCATTTGATAGGGGAGGAACATAGGAAAAGACATTGGGGAACAGAAGCCCTGTATAATCATCTGATAGGAGAAATTGTGGCTAGGAATTTATACGCCACGGTGAGGCAGTGTGATCGCACAACAGTGTGATCTTTGCCTCCAGACTAATCCTAAGAGCACCCCCAAGCTGGAAATGGGCCAGACTGCAAAAGGCAATGGGCCTGGACAACAATGGCAAATTGCTAATGTTTATTCATTACTAAAACACACCCACTTGTGATTTGCAGCTATGCATGTTCCGTAGCTTTCTCATGGGAACTTCTTCAAAAGTTACTTATGAAGTTATGCCAAGGTCACACTGTCCCTGTTTTTCTCCTGATATCAGCAAAGCCAGCTATTTTCGGCCAAGGCCTAGTCTTGCTGCTCAAACTGACATTCTTTCACACAGAACTCTGCTCGCACAGCTTTTCTATAGACCCATGTCCTTTTTCATGAAGCCAATTCCCAACAATTCCCCCTTTTTCTTTTTGTGCGAGTAGAGCTTGGTGTGTCAGCTTTGAGACTCCTTTTATCATGCACCCATACGGAATTCTAACTATTACACAGATTAATATCAATATACCCAACCATCATAAGGCTTCCTTAATCAATGACATTACCCATAGTGTTATCCCGCCGAATATTGATTGTAACACTCCATCAAACCAACTAGTTTCTTGCTGGATCTTTGTGTATGTTTCTTCAGCCAATCTATTTGTTTGTATATAGATTGAGGTAAAATTTTAACACCTGCTGTATTGCCCTTTGCAAAGATCTGTGAACACAATTAATTAAACACAGTAAAAACAACATTATACCTAATAAAATACATAAGCACACAAAAAGAGGTTTGATTAATAGCTTTAGCTAGTGACACCCAAACGTTCTTACTGTCCCATGGTGTTAACCGATGTGGATCAATCACCGGTGTCACTGTCATGCTGCTTACTACAGTCAGTGTGTTCGATATCAATCTCAGCATAAGGTTTCAAATTTATGGGTAAATCAGGAACGTATCTGCCAGACATGGAGGATGTGATGGGGTTTTTTTGTTGTGTTTTTTTTTGTTTTGTTTTGTTTTGTTTTTTTTGTCCAATTGCTGCCAAGGCTTGCCATCCCGGTGCACTTAGTTGTCTTGTAGAAGTTAAGGTACCGCTGCCCCACAATAAATCCAGCAGCGGCTGTAAGTCTGTATTTGTAATACCACAACAAGGTTGAATCCACTGTAGGTCTCCGTTTAAATCTTTCTCCCTCTTTTTGTTTTTGAGCAATCCAGGCTTGCTTAATAACTTGGGATGCCATTTTCCTTAATAAGCTGAACAAGGTAAAACTATTACAATAGCTAAAATCACAGTAACTACAATAATGCCCATAATTCTTTGAGCCAACCCGTTACCCCTAATGACCCAGACCATGAGGAAAATGAACCATCTATACATTCTTGTGCCATCTTGCTCCACGAACTCAGCCCAGCAATCGGTAGGTGCCAGCTTTCCGTGGGCGTCCCCACAGAGGCAACGATGGCCTCACTGTACACCAGCCCGATGCTCTTCAGAAAATCCCAGTATTTATACATTTGCAGAGGAACGGGTTTTAGCACACGTGGCCAGCGGGTGCCAAAAGTCCGCCTCGGTTGCAATCTATGACGCATGCGCTCGCTGGCCAGGCGCGCTGCACGAGTCATAGCCATCTTGTCTATTGGTTCATGGGCTTTACGATACAGTTGCGATGCACAGAGAATCTTGACCTGTTATGTTAGCCAAGGTGACCTATACATTAGTTTTTGGCTGAGGTAGTATTCATATTGCCACATCATCTATGATGCTCCAGATGATGATGGTCATGCAAATCGAACAGGAGTCCATCGTGGGCCTGTATCTGTGGAAACACAATCAACCTCGTTCCCAGGTTATTAATGGAAATAGACCTTACCCCTAATTTTGGCTTTAACTAACTTTTACCCCACACTGTCTTCCCGTAATCACACTATGTTTAATCAAATTATGCTTTACACACTTTTTACCTAAAGCAGGTTCTATATACAATAAGGCACGCTGTTCTGAAAACCTCTCTGAAGGACTCCGTGTCCACTAGTAATACTCTATTAGTTAGAATCTGTCAGATCAGTGGCTCCAGCACCCGCCGGTGCCGTGCCAGTCGCCATTGGAACAATTCCGGGTCCAGCATCAGTGCGAAGCCATGGCTTGTCCCACTTAGCCAGGATCTCCCAGTAAGTTTTACTTCTGCTGATCTGCACCATTTCCTGGATTCTGGGTCCTTAGACATTACCATGATTCCTGTACTTTGTTGCGTCCTTTCTGCCTGTAAAAGAACATGATGCACTACCATTGGTGGGTCTTTGTGATCACCTGTCAATCTAAGATAATTTAGCACAAATAAGGCTTTGGCCAATCGTTCCTCTGGGAGTAAGCCCTGGGTTCCCCCCTTTTGTTTTTGCAGCATGTTCTTTTAGGGTTTGGTTGGCCCATTCGACAATAGCCTGTCCTGTGGGAAGATGTGGAATACCGGTACCGTGGTGAATTCCCCACAAATTACAAAATCGAGCAAATCGTGTAGAACCATAGGCTGGGCCGTTGTCCATCTTAATTTCTTGAGGCACACCCAGTACTGCAAAAGAAGCGTGAAGATGTCATTCAATATGTAAGGCCTTTTCTCCAGTTCGTGCCGTGGCCCACATGGCAGCAGGATAGGTATCAATACACACATGCACAGAACGCTTTGCACCAAACCACATGACATGGGTGAAATCCATTTGCCACAACTGCAATGGCAAAAGACCTCGTCGGTTAACCCCACAGCCCAAGCCGAGCCCTTCCTTTTGACAATCAGGGCATGCTTTAACGATACCTTGGGCATCAGTAAGTGGTAAGTCAAATTGCTTTGCTAACATCCTAGCGGGTTGGTGCAAGAACGCATGCGATTGCCGTGCTTTGTTGAAAACGATTCCCTGGAGGAGGCTCCCGTGGCGCTGCAACCAATTGGTCAACTCTGTCATTTCCCGTTTCTCATCTGCACAGTGTTCTCATACCCAAGAGTTCTACCAGAGGGGTCATATTGCCATTAGTGATACCGCAAAGATTCCGCACCCACTGGATATCTCCCACAAGCTTCTGGACATCATGTAACATTGAAATTTCTCATGTTATTTGAACCTTCTGAGGTTTAACATTGCTAGCATTTATGTGCCACCCCAAATACTTCCAAGGTGCTGCCTTTTGCACCTTTTCAGGAGTGATTATTACTCCGCGATGGCTTAAGATGTCCTGCAATTGAGTTAAAATCTCATCCTGTGGCAAGTTACTGAGGTAACTGCTTTCTTACAGGCTCTGATGCCCAGGCCACATACACCTGACGCATCGTGGGGGAATTGCGCATTCATTGCGGTAACATGACCCAATGGTATCTCTTATAGGGTTCTGCCTTGTTAATCGATGGTACCGAAAAGGCGAACCGTTCAGCGCCATCTGGGTGCAATCTTTTAGATTTATAATTAACAAATCCCATTCTTCTGGAAGCATAACTGGAGATGGCAAACCTGGCTGCAGGGCTCCCATACTGTGCATCACCACATTCACAGCTCTGAGATCATGTAACAGTCTCCGCTTCCCACTTTTCTTGGGAATGGTAAATATTGATGTATTCCATGGACTAGTAGAAGGAACAACTTGTCCCGCTCTCAACTGGTCCTCAACTAACCCTTGTATTTTTAGTAGCCTTTCAGAATTTAGCAGCTACTGATCAATCCAAACAGGTTCATCTGTTTTCCAGTTAATTTTCAGAATCGGCTACCCCTCAGTGACCGCTCCTAAAAAGGATGCGTCACTAACATTGCCTTCATTTGGCTCAATAAATCATGGCCTACGAGGCCAAACAATTCAGTTGGGGTAGTCATGACATACGGACACGTCGTAATGTGTTCACCATCGGGGAACACAAATGTAATTGGTAGCTGACTTACTAAGGTGGCTTGTGTGCCCCCTATCCCTGCAATACCAAAGTTTGGATTGATCGATGGCCATGATGGAGGCCAAATGCATTGTGAAATAATCATAACATCAGCACCTGTATTGATTGTCATCGGTTTCTTGACAACAACTCCATCGGGCCCTTCCAATTGCACTACCTTTTCTGGTTTACCTCTTGTTGCGTCCATGGCAAAGTATACCTGCGGTTTCCCTGTGGAGCCGAATCCACCATCTCCACGTTGTACTTCACCTGGGTTCGGAACACACGACCTGAATGGAACTAATTGTGCTATTCTGGTACCTTTAGGAATAGAAACAGGAGGGATTAAAACATGAATCATAATTTTCACAGTCCCACAATAATCTGCATCAATAAGCCCTGGGAGCACCAGAATTCCTTCTAGAGCTGTTGAAGATTGCCCCATTAAAAATGCACTAAGTCCAAACCCCAATGGTCCCTTTATGTTGACTGCGGTTTCCACATCCACTCTGGAGCTTCCTGCGGTGGCGGATCTGGTGGTTGCGAGGCTGCCTGAGGGCTGGCAGCTCAAGCCCCTTGCATTCGTGTCGTCGCGCGAGGGGCCTTCGCAGTCGGTGTAAAGTTTCCCTTCTTCCTGTATTCTTGGTGGTATGGTTATCTTTCTTACACTTGTTGCAGCACTTACTGTTAACAGTACCTGTACATTTGCTCCTAATGTGTCCACGTTTGCCACAGTTAGAACAGACCAAGGGTGTCTTACTGGCCTTGTGTTTCTTTGTAGCTCCTTGGAGAGCTGTGGCAGCATAGGCTACTTTCTGTGAGTCCACTGATCGATCCGTGTATTCTATCATATCAACGATGTCTGCATTTTTCGGCAAATTACACAATGCTTTGCGTGTCTTTTCAGTAGCATTTTCAAAAGCGAGTATTTTGAACGTGTTTTCTTTCATGCCCTCGTTCATGTCAGGGTGGTCATAAATTGTATTCTCCTGTTTCACCTGGGTAAAAGCATGGCTGTACATATTGTCTGGTACGGTAAGAAAAGCTTGATACGCCAAGATCTGTGATAGATGATGAACCTCAGTGACACATTGTAACTGAGCGTTCCCTGATGCGAAGGGTCCAGTACCCATCGGCATCTGCATGGTTACTCCCCATAGTGGATCTGTTTGTTGTCGTGATGTTGCTTGTTCCCTATCACAGAGCTTCTCCCACTGCCAGAAAAACACTAACATTCGGGCGGGTGTCAAAATCAACTGTGCTAGCTGTTTAATATCTTGAGGTATCAGCGTATCAGCAGAAAAAATGAATTGCAGTATTTGGTGAGTTAACGCAGATTTGATTCCGTACTGACTCACAGCATTCCTTAATTTCTCAATGACCTTCCAGTCAAACACCTCCCATTTTTTCTGTCCATTTGATGCAATAACTGGGAATGCTTAGAGCATAGTCCCTTCTATAATGGCATCTGTTATTACACCCCTCCAATGTCTCTGCCTTTCTTCTGCAGCGGCTATTACAGGCGGCTCCGCGTCTGTCACGGGTGCGGTTGGTTTCCCCGTCTCTTTTCCCCATTTCCTTTAACAATTCTAACATTGTCTCTTTTTGTTCTATTATTAGAGTAGCCAAGTCCTTGTTTGCATTATTTGAATCAGGGTGTATGCTAGGTATAATTTGTTCATGTTGAACGGTGGTATCTGAGGGCTGGTTTTTCGTAGGCAGATTTTTACTCACTCCCTGATTCTGTAGGGTTTCCTTTAATCGTACGGTTAGGGAGGCTTGGGAACTGTCGGATGGCTGATTAATATCGGCAGTCCCAGGGAGTGGAGCAGAAGTCAAGGGCACGAGAGTAGGCGAACAAGCTCCAAAAAGTCTCTCTCGCTGCATTATGTTTTTCTCCCCGCTTTTCCCTTTCGCTTGCGGTTGGAGAGAGAGAGCAGCAAAAGCAGACGCAGACGCTTTACGATCTGCTTTCATTTCTTACAGAGTTGTCTTAATCAATTTCCATAAAGTTACAAGATCTTTAACTTCTTTAGACCCGTCACTAATTTCATCCCATAGGGAGGTTCCGATAGCATTCCAGGTACTAAGCTCAAAAGCTGTACCCACACTAATTGAAAGGTTTCTGTCCTTGCTTCATTAGTTTTTTAGCTGATTTATCATCATCAGTTACCATATCCCATAATACGTCTCCTAATCTACACCATTCACTCTCCTTAAATAATAAATCCGGATTCTTAAAGCATCCCTTAACGCGACCCAGCGTGACTAACCCCGAAATTTGCTTAATGCAGTTTACTCCCCGCTTTTCTAAAAAGCACTGTAATAATTTTAGGGCTACCTCTTGATCCATTGCCGGCCGGCTTCTTGATACTCCTGGGTGCTACCTTGATTAAGGCACCTCGGTTAAAAAGTCTTTGCAGCCTTTTTCCAGTAGCCCTCACTGACGGCGAACCCCTTTTGGACGGTCCAGGCACGAGAGTTAACACACCAACCAAGACGATCAGCGTTCGGTTAATCTTTTGCCCCCCGGTCGCTGCTACCGGTGCTTCTCAGTGTCCGTCGCTCCAATTCCCCTTTCTTCGGTCCCCGTTCGGGCGCCATTTGTTGGAGCGGCGGAGGAATGCACATAAGTCGACCCAATATGAGTGATAGAAGTGATTCAACTTTATTTGCACGGATAGCTCATATTTATACAGTTTGCGATAATTATGCCTACTAGTCCTAATATGATTGGTACATTGCTAATGTTTATTCATTACTAAAACACACCCACTTGTGGTTGGCAGCTACGCGTGTTCAGTAACTTTCTCATGAGAACTTCTTCAAAAGTTACTTGTGAAGTTATGCCAAGGTCACACCGTCCCTGTCTTTCTCCTGATAACAGCGAGACCAGCTGTTGTTTTCCTCCCAATATCAGTAAAGCTAGCTATTTTCAGCCAAGGCCTAGTCTTGTTGCTCAAACTGACATTCTTTCACACAGAACTCTGCTCGCACAACTTTTCCACAGGCCCATGTCCTTTTTCAGCAAGCCACTTCCCAACAAAAGGTATTCCTAGAAAAAGTTTCCCGTTTATAAAGCAGGAGTTTGTTGGGGCTGAATTACAGTTCCTTTGTAACTGAATTGGGTCAATATTCCGAAAAAGGGGAATATGTTTATTTTTGAAACAGGTCGATACTTGCATGTGTTGTGCTGGCAAGGAGGAGGCTTCTTAAATGTAGAACTTGTTAAATTTAAAAGCACACCTCCACTCTCCATAGTATTGCTTCTATGTTAATTCAGGGTTAAGATATTCGTTCACTTCAGTTTCTGTGAATCTGTTAGGGCAGCGTGCTCTAAGGTGATGGGAGGGAGCAGGGGGAAGAAGGGGAGGAGGAAAAGCAAAATATCTGGAACCTGCTCTTCCATGACTCCTGCAAACTGTAATGTTATTTTTTTTTTCCCAAGCCTGAAAACTGTACTTGGCAGTGGGATTGTGGCTATCTTGTTAATATTCTTCCTTCCTTTCTTGTTTTGGCCTCTCCAGGAAGCGATTCGAGTAATCCTTGGAAATCTTGATGATTTACATGCATTTTCTACAGACCACTATCTTTCTGTGTACCCTTTCTTTCCTACTTGTAAAAGAAAAGGTCCAATGACTTGTATCTGTTGGGCATTGCTTAATTTGACATTCCTGCCTAGTAGTGCGCAGATCTTTAGCTGGAGTACGACTCCTCTGAGCTTCGCAGTTTTACATTAGCTGAAGATCCTCCTCAGTTGTTGCCTTCACCAGAGAACTGATGTATGTAAAAAGAATGTTTTGCAGTGTTTTCAGATGGCCACCCCTGCGTTCCAAATCTGATTTAGCCAGAGAAAACGAACGTGCATATATAAAGTCCCAGGAAGCCCACGTAATGCGATTGCAAGGAAAGCTAGTGCGTTGTTTCAAAAGGTTAATAAAATGTAAAGCGCTCCTTACAGGCGCAGCAGCGTTGGCCCTCTAGTAGAGAAGACCGCAGTAGTTTTCTTGTAAGGTACATTAGGATTAAGTATTGTAGTTGCTGTAGTGTAAAGGGTTACGGAGAAGTTACTCTCCTGAGGCTGTTGTTGCAGAGAAAAGTAAGTTAGTGGAAGGAGAAGCCTTTTCAGTCCTAAGGTGCGTCAGTTTGTGAATCGGATCAGGCCTTTCGGCATCATCTCCTCCCGTGATTCCGAGTGCCCAGGAGTAATGAACACCCGCGTGTTTCCGCCTCCAAGGCATCCCCTTCCAGTCTCAGCAGACTGCGTTATTGCCACCCCTGGTCCTAGCAGGCAAGAACGAGATCATCCTCTTTCTCTGTCAGAAGCTGGTAGGTATGAGAGCAACTTATTCCTGTTGCTGCCAGGAAGAGAAAGTAGCCCAGAGCATCGTCAGACAGGAGGCACCCAAACAAAGGAAGCCTCGTTGTTGGTTTGCTTCGCTAAAGCGCAGCCAGTTTTGCCTGCGTGCTTGAGGAGGGTTTGATTCACGAGCTTGTATTTCTGGAACTGGGAAGTCCATCCACCTGCTCAGGCAGCACCGGGCCCTGCGGAGAACTGCAAGCTCAGAGGCCTGGCGTGATGAGTTGTCCTGCAGTCTGTGTGTCGGGCTCCTCGCTGTAGCATACCTCTTAGTTAATCGCCAGCTGTGGGAGTCCTTGAAGCCAAACTCAAACGAACAATTTCATCCCTTAAAGGAACTGACTGTGTCATCTAGGCAAATCTTGGGCTTCATCTCTGGTCCTCAGGATGCAAATGGAGTAAAAGTATTCATGCTATCTGTTTCTTCCTGAGGTCAGAGGCACGTAAGAAGGCTGCTGCCTGGCGTCACCCATTCGTGCATGCATGAGCTCCTAGGTGTGCGAACTGCACCCCCAGGAAGGAACGTCTGTAACTGTGGCGTTTGTCATGTCAATTATCTTTTGTTCTCCCATTTTGAGGAGGACTGTGAAGTGAATGTAATGATGCTAGTCCTGTGAATCCTAGTCCTTTTCAGGTTTAAAAATAATTTTTAAAAGAATTACTTTTTAGTTAGGAAAGCTGATGAGGTTTTCTTCACAGGGTTGGGAGAGCCTGGCATGTTGTTTTTTGCGGGAAGATGTGAGGACTGAAGCCAGATGCAGTTAAGGAAACACAGTGCTATGAATGCAAGCAACTGATGGGAGAGTGTCACCTGGATGAGTGTTTCTTGTAATGTGTTACTAGCGTATGGTGTCTCCTCACATCTCATTTCTCCGCTGTGTAGTTCGATGTGTCACTTGTTCAGCTGCTGCTGCTCATTAAATATAAATCTCCATTGGCAGGAGCAGTTACAGGGTCGTGGATCTTGGACCAAGATCCTCAAAACCCCCTAGCTATGCGAGGTTTCCCTGCCGCACGCGCACTGCCTTTGTGTCCTGACGCTCTGTTTCTCCAGAAATGTCCGTATTTGCGTGGGGAGTTTCAAGGACCTGCCTGTGGACGCGACGGCCCCTACACCCCTGATGTATTCTTCTGGTGCTGCATCCTCTTCTTCGCCACCTTTGCCCTGTCAAGCTTCTTGAAGAAGTTTAAAACCAGCCGCTACTTTCCAACCAGAGTAAGTAGAAGGAGGTGGCCAGTGTCCATCTCCGCACTCGTTTCCCAAAATGGCTTTCCTGGAGCACTAAGCAGTATTTGCCCTGCCTTGGTCAAGCTGGGAAACGTTGGCCTTGCAGGCCAAGCTCTCCAAGAGCTTGGATGTCCCACACTCATTTCCATGAGTGCAAAATCATCGTAGCGTTTCCCACCTGCCTCGTGACCTGCCCCAGATTGAAGATTTTTGGGGTTTGATTTTTTTTAATTTTTTTTCTTCTCCTCAGGTAGTAGGAAGTCAGGTTTCCCAAAGTTTTGGGGGTTGGGGGTTTCGGTTTGTTTTTTTTCCCCTACCTTCTGCGCATTATGTGCTCGAGTGGAAAGTAGATTCGAATGAGGAGCTTCCTTTTGAGGACTAAAGGATGCCTCAGTGCCTTGTTGCCATTGTAGCTGTGAGTGTAGCTGTAGTGGCAGACATGTGTTTTCTTATTTTTAATATTATTATTATTATTTTTAGATTTTGACTTAAACCAACCCTTGTTGGCCTAGTTAAGCTTTTTTTTATTGTCTGACCCCAGATCTCACAGGGACAAACACAGCAGCAGTATCTAAGCAAGGGATCAGGCTGCATGTGCTCAGAGGGGTGGTGGGATTTGGTTAAGCAGCCTTAATGTTGTGGATGTCTGCAACTCTTGCATCTCACCTTACGGCCCTGTTTGCCATGCCCCTCTCACCTCTGGTTTCTCGCCCCAGGTACGGTCCACAGTGAGCGACTTTGCTGTTTTCCTCACCATCGTCATCATGGTGCTCCTTGACTTTGTGGTTGGGATCCCATTGCCGAAGCTCCAGGTCCCCCATGCGTTCAAGGTAACGGGGTGTTTTGGCACGTGGGGGTGCCACAAGGTGATGCCGGGGCAGGGCAGGGCTGAGTCTGGAGGAGATGCTGGTGGTGTGACCATCTCCTCTTCCACCTCCAAGTGCCTTGCTTCCTCCTGGAAACGAGAAGATGGCCCCAAAACTAGATACCTACAGGGGAAGTATCTAGAGCTGCTTGCAAAGAGGAGACTGGCACTGCTGAAGCCCCCGGGAGAGGGGGACATGAAGCCAGGGCTGGGAGGTGCTCTGACGCAAGGAGGGAGGGGAAAATGAAAGCCAGTGGAGTGCCTGGGCTGGGAGACAATGCTGATGTGTGGGCTTTGTTGCAGCCTACCAGAGACGACCGCGGGTGGTTCATCAACCCCATAGGACCCAACCCTTGGTGGACGGTGTTGGCTGCGCTCGTCCCAGCTCTGCTCTGCACCATCTTGATATTCATGGACCAGCAGATCAGTGCCGTTATTGTGAACAGGAAGGAGCACAAGCTGAAGGTAAGGGCCTGCGAGAGATGACCCCAGCCCCTTCTGGGCTGCAGGTCTGGGGAGAAGCTCTTATTCCCGATGCTTTCTGAAGGCATTGGTTTGGGACAAGGTCAGGCTGCGTGGCAGGATGCTCTCCTGGATTAACGATGATGCAGGGAGCAAGTGACAGGGCAGTATAGATGAGCAACCTTTTGGGGGAGCAAATTAATCTTGGAGCAATAGAGAACTGCGTTTTTGTTTTAAAATGGCAGCAGCAGCAGGTGTGGGGAATGAATTGTTTTGATGCGCTGCCAGGGATAACTCAGAGTCACACCTTCCTTGCAAGTGGTACAGTTTTCTTTGTGAGTGGAAAAAATGGTTTGGTGCTTTTGGGTTGTGGCTCGTTGTTTTTTGGAGAAGTATTTAATGCACAAGCTCTGCATATCCATTGTGTCTGAACTCCTGCCAGATTTTCATGCCAGGTGCTTGTGCAAAGCCTGCATACACCCTTGCTTGTTTCCATTTCTTGTTTTGAATTCTGAAGAAGTTGACTTGTGCTCGAGCAGGGTTTGAGTCTGACTTGCGACGTTATCCTTGCTCTTGTGCTATGGGATGCTCTGTTTCTTGTTTTCCTGCCTGCAGAAAGGATGCGGGTACCACCTGGACCTTTTTGTGGTGGCCGTGATGCTCGGGGTGTGCTCTGTGATGGGGCTGCCCTGGTTTGTGGCTGCGACCGTCCTGTCCATCACCCACGTGAATAGCCTCAAAGTAGAGTCTGACTGCTCAGCTCCAGGAGAACAACCCAAGTTGCTGGGGATACGAGAGCAGAGAGTCACTGGCTTGCTGATCTTTGTGCTCATGGGCTGCTCTGTCTTCTTCACTTCTGTGTTAAAGGTGAGAGGAAAATGCAAACCACCCAACAACCGTGAGCTTGTTGGAGGTTACAGAAAAACAGTCCCCTCTCTGCAGGCCTGAGTAGTTAGTTGTGGAGCGGAGGAGGAGGAGGTGGTCCCAACCCTTGGGGCTTGACCAACGGTGGGAACCAGCCTCGGTTAGGTTTTGCAGCCCTTCAGGCCCCCGTTTGGTGTGCTCGAGGCGAGCAAGCAACGCAACTGCTTGAATTTTTGGGTGTCTTTCAGGCCCACCCATGTTTATGGGTTACAGTTGAGCATATTCAGACGAGCACATCTGCTCTGTTTCAAACAGGCAGCCCTTTAGTGGCTGCAATTTGCTCCCCAAATGCCGCGGAGCAGCCGTTCCCAGGAGCTAAACACACTGAGGTCATCCCTGTGGGCTTCCTTGCACGTTCCTCCCACAAAGTAATCTCGTCTCTAGGCTAAAAGGAGGCCTGTGGCCTTTGCCTGTTGCCCCAAGAATAGGCAGAAGTGTTTCTTCTACCGCCAGAGAATGCGGCATAGGGTAGCACGGGTGAAATCGCCTATTTTCCTCCAACCTTTCTGGAAAATAGGATTATTCTGAGGAGAGATAACTCCCAAGTTCAGCCTAAAGCAGAGCCTTAGCTCACTCGTGTGCACAAAATGGCAAAACAATGGTTAATATCTGACCCATCTCTAAGCCTGAATGGAAGCTGGAAAGCTTCAAGCAATTTTAGGCAGTGCCTGTGGAAGAGGGTGGTAATACTGAAAATGCAATACAGAAAAAGAAACGATTGCATTCTTTCTTTTTTTTTTTCTTCCCCCCCCCAGTTTATACCAATGCCTGTGCTTTATGGCGTCTTTCTCTACACGGGTGTGTCGTCGCTCAGAGGAATTCAGGTACGGACTCTTTTACAGCGTGCAGCATGTCGGCTCCCTGGTATTTTGTCTCTGTAGCAGCAGGGAAAAAAGCAGTGGCATGGGAAAAACTTCTCGCAGAGCAAGCAATGAAACTCTTTTGTGTAAGAAAAAGATTGGTGGAGGCACAGGAGGTATGGGAGGACCAGGCAAGTTCAGCGCTCTCTGTTGCAGGGTTTAGGGCAGGTCAGTGTTTGGTTACGTGAAAAGCGGGGGAATTTGGTGCAAAGGGAAGGCAGTTTCTACCACTGGTGGAAATCCTCATGGGGGGATTCAGTGGGCCGAGAAATGCTAATAATGGAATGGCATGGCATAGTTGCCGTTTGGTGGGCAGCTCTCAGGGGCAAGCCGGTTGCTAGATGGAGCGAAGGGAAAATGGGTGCTGCTCCCAGGAGGAATGCAGTGGGATCCAGGATTTCTGACGGCAAGCGAGATGCTGCAAAGTGCCTCCACGTCTCGAGAGGGCCAGCAACTTGCCGCAGTCCCAAGGTGGCAACCTTTCCCTTTTATTTCGCAGTTCTTTGATCGCTTGAAGCTGTTTTGGATGCCAGCGAAGCACCAGCCGGTTTTCATCTACCTGCGGCACGTGCCCTTGCGAAAGGTGCATTTCTTCACGGCGATCCAGCTGACCTGCCTCGTCCTGCTCTGGACCATCAAGGTGTCCCGTGCCGCCATCATCTTTCCCATGATGGTAAGAGCTGCCACCGCTCGGCAGCGGGGTGTTTGCAGCGTTGGAGTGAGAGGTGGCATCGTCTCTGAGCTCACCGCATCTTCCCTCTTATTCGTGAAGGTTTTGGCTCTCGTATTTGTCCGGAAAGCGATGGATTTCTGCTTCTCAAAGCGAGAGCTCAGCTTTCTGGATGACCTTATGCCAGAAAGGAAGAAGAAGTTGGACGATGCCAGAAATGAAGCTGGAGAAGAAGAAGAGGTAAGGCTTGCTGTGTCCTCGGGGCTGGACATCTCCGTGTGTCTGTGAGATTGCCTGTTTCTCTTACAGCTTGTCTGGAAATGTTGGGGGAAGATCAGCACTCAATCGAAATAGATCCCAATAGCCTGTAACTTTTGTAACCTTTGTTTCCTCAAGTAGCAGTGAGCTGAACGCTTGAATACAGGTGTAATTTTTAAAACGAGTCATTTTTCACAAAGGTCATTATCATTATGATGATTATTATTAGATGCTGCTGCGGCTGCTGCTGCTGGCAAGACTTGCTCATAATCGTGTTTTGAACACACAGTCCCCCTGCCCCGAAATCTTTGGAGTGAACGGTTTCTCCCCTGCTGCACTAATACCTATAGCTGCCAAGGGGCAGAAGCGGAGGGCAGACTGCTAAGTTTGTGCTGGGCATTCAGCTTATCTCCACTTTGATCAAAGACAGAGAACGTGATTTGTCCCTTTTTTACATCAGGAGTCCAGGAGGGCCATGGAAGCTGCTGCTGCTGCAAGTTCAGTTCAGCTGAACGTGGGGAAGACCAGTGACGTGGATATCCCAAAGCAAAGCAGTGACAGGTAAAGCTCCACCAAGCGCCAGGAACCCCGGCAAGATTAGCTTGAAGGTGTTTGGCAGAGTTTTCTCCACTTGCCTCTTTGTGGGGCATCCCACAGAAACCAGCAGGCAGCTTGGTGGGAAAATCAAATTTGGGGGCAGGGCTGCAGGAAGTGATTGCAAGGCTCTGACCGCAAGCAGAGTGGCTGCAGCACTCGCGTTTGACCCCCAAACCTTGCCTCATCAGTGCTTTTACGGTAGCTGGAGATCCTCATACTTAACACATGAGGAGTTGCAGGCGTGATCTGTACCAGCAGTGGCTTAGGAACCCGGACCGGGGCTAAGCCCCAGCAAGAGCCTTTGCACAGAGCTGTTGCTCTGCAGCTCCCGGGCTTGCCTCCCAAAACTCCTCATCCAGCAAAACCTCCCACACTTATGCAGAGCTTTGATTCTCGGGGCTCCGCTGTTCCTCTTGCTGATGCTAATGCCCTTGGTGGCATCAGTTCCCATAATCACGGATTGTTATGTAAAATATTTATTGCAGGACTGATCCTTCTGAGATTGTTATCCTGGATGAAATGTCACAAATGACCGTATGGAAGGCTCTCACTTTGAAGACAGAAACCCTTTGAATCCAGGGAGGAAAAAGGTAAAGGATTGCACGTGAACGTGACCGTGCTCCTCTGCAAGCGACGGCGCACACCTACGCTTTTCCCACGCTTTGGCCGGCAAGGCTGAGCAAATGGCCTGTCCCTGGGAACAGGCAGGGAGGTCTGTGGCATGCAAACCAGCTCCTCTCTGCTGGGGTGGTCCCCCGAACAGGGCTGAATCAGCAGCAGCTGGCAGGTCTTCCACTGATGATGCTCTCCCTCTTTTTCTCTTCCCTTCACCTTTCCCCACTCCCGCTTTTCACGTTTAGGAATCTTGACTTTGAAGGAGAGGAGTGAGAGCGTGACTCGGGGATGTGCCAACGCAGACAGAGGGAGAAGGCGCTTTGTTTCAGTTGGAGGATTCCCATTAAAGCCATGCAGATGTTTTCAGTTATCCTTGGTGTGCTTCAGGCATTCAGTATCTCTAGACCAGCAAGCTGAGGGGAATGTCACAGTCAAGGGGAGTTTGGTGGTGTTAAGTCTGTGTGCGTACGTGCGTGTGGGGGTGTGGGTTTGTAGTGGTAGAGGGACTGCTACTGCTTTATCATTCAGTGCTCTTCTTTTAATACCTAATTCCTCCTCTTTGTTTTCCTTCTCTTTTTTCCAAATGTAAACTGGGAATGTCCAAAATAATTTTCTGTTATATTTGATGCATTCTCCACTTTCTTCTTGATCACGACTGGGTTTTTGGTCTGGTTTGGAGTTCTGGCTTTAATTCACTCTTATGTCTCTTACTGGTACAAGAGGGATGCCCTCTGCAGCAGGGCAGCATAGAGAGCGTCCGAGCAGTTGGCCTAAGGTGAAAGAAAAGCATTTGCTCCCTGCGCTCCAGTTTTACCTTTCTTGGTTGGTTTGGCAAGTATCACAATAATGTGTGATGAACTGACCGTAAACCCCATTCACCGTCTCCCTGTGCCACTGGGGGGGGTTGGTAGGGAATCTGGGAATGAAGTTGTGCCTGGGAAGAAGGGAGGGGTGGAGGGAAGGTGCTCTGAGATTTGGTTGTATTTCTCATTACCCTGCTCTGGTTGATTTGTAATAAATTGAGTTAATTTTCCTCAAGCGGAGTCTCTTTTGCCAGTGACGGTAATTGGTGAGTGATCTCTCCTGTCCTTATCTCAACCCACAAGCTCTTTGTTATATTTTCTCTCCCCTGTCCAGCTGAGGAGGGGGAGTGATAGAACGGCTTTGGTGGGCACCTGGCATCCAGCCAGGGTCAACCCACCACAGGGGGAAATGATGTACTTAAGAAATTATGTACTTAAGCCACACGAAAAAGGCCACAAAGCTCTTGTGAAACAAGATCCCCTTTGTATGATCAACGCATGCCTTGCTAACAACTGTGCCCCTGAAGAAGAACTAAAAAACTGAGAAGAAGGGAACATCCTACCCCAGGAGGCGCCAAAAAGTTGAATAATTGCTAATAGGCATGAAGTCAGAAGCATCTTCGCAAACTGGAGGAAAGGTAAAGAAAGGTGGCAGGGGGAGATCATGACCACCAACTCAATTCCACACCAAAAAGACTTACCCCCCCACTCTCCTTGAGCATGCGCTGTAGAAGAAAAGAACACTGGACCTTTAATTCCAAGCAGGGAAACTGTAGCCCAATAGAAACTGTGCGAGATAAGCTACTCCCGGCAATAGTTTTGGGAAGAACTTTGGAAATCGAATATGTATAACTGAACTGTATAAATTGCTTGCCCCTTTAGGCATGAGGGGTGCTAGCGTTGCGGATTACCACCTAGCCCCCATCTTTGCGTAAACATGAACTGGAATAAAATACCTCTGCTCTGTATTTATATTGGCATTTTGCACCCCGGGTAAACGACCCCACTTTTGGGACAACAGTGGGGCAGGCAAAGCACCGCATCCCGCAGGCCGAGGGGCTCAGGCACCCACGCCGCTGCCGGAGGACTGCCGGCAAGAGGTTTGGCATCTGGCGAGGGGCTGCTGGGCCAGGGTGCCCAGGCACCCACCCCACTCCCCCAGCCGCAGCCACGAGTGCTCTCAGTGCTGGGGCAGAGGCCGTAGCAGCTGCCTGTGCCCAAGCCTGTCCCGAGCGGAGGGAAGACTTTGCCGGCAAGGAGCAATCCAGTGAAGGCATTGCTGAAATTGCTGGGCTTGAAGTTGCTGCCGGGCCAGGAGGGGGCCGAGGGGTCCTTGTGCAGCACGTCCTGCTCCAGGGGCAGCAGCTCTCAGGCCAGCAGCAGTCTGCTGGGGGGGACGCTCAGCAGGGACTCGGGGACGGGGACCCATGATACCGAAAAGCCGGTCAAAGAAACTCTCTAAGACTCATTTTGGAGTTTTAGAAAGTAGGCATTCCTACCCCTACTTCCCACCCCGGCTGGCCAACGCAACGCGCTGCCTACCTTCTTGAAGGACAGCAGTGGTTTGATGCTGACGAAGCCCATCTTGTTCTTCTGGACATGTTTCAGGAGGAAAGCATCCTTGGCCAGGTTCTCGTCAGAGAGGTGGAATTCCACCTGGGACACAACCCTCCTGGCCAGCTGCCGGTCAGGGACGGAGTAGCTGCAGTCCAAGAGATCACCCCCCAGAACATCGCTCGCATCGCAGAAGCTCCCGGCAAAGCAGCAGGGACACGGGTGTGACTCGGTGGCCTTTGGGATGTGCAGCACTGCCCAGTCCCAGCCACAGCGGTGCAGATGGCAGAGTCTTGAGGAGCGGGGTGGCTCAGCTGCGCTCTGAAATGAAACGGAGTTTTATGCTTTTAGAAGCGCGCTTGCCTTCACGCCCCCAGCGTCGGTCCCTGCCACAAGTTACGCGGCACATGGCCTTGCACAATCTTGCAGCCAGAGGTGCCTCACGAACAGAGCGCAATCTCTTTGATTACCAGGATACAGGCCAGGAGAGATCTTTGGCCTCCGGTTCACGGCAGTTGTCCCGACTCCCCCAGGCCACACACTGTTCACACAGCGGGAGCGAGAGGCCTGTGTCCTTGGTACCCTTGGGGTGTCCTTGCTAGCGCCGAATCCTCCAAGCACGAGGAGGGGATGTACTAACCCCATCCCTGGGATCCCGTAGAGCGCAAACAGCCCCAGCGCCCTGACACCGGACGTTGGGCAGAATCCAGTCCTTTCCTGGGAGCACGTGGTGCGTCTCCTCCGGGGTGTCATGCACCCAGGGAAAGGGCTGCCCCCTCCCAGGGGGATCCAGAGCTGCTGCTTTTCCCAGCAGGAGACTGAAAGACCTGACAGCACTACTGGAGCGAGGGCTGTGGGAAAGCGTGCCACCGAGCGACACCGCGTGACCTTCCTTCGCGCCTTCGAGGTCCTTTTTCCTATTTCTGCCTCGCTCCGGTCAACGCAGCGAACAGAAGCGCGGGCAACGGTCACAAACGCATTTGCCATCTGGCGCAAGGAGGCTGCGGCTGCAGCTTGGTCCCCGCTTCGCTCAGCTGAATCAACTTGTTGTTCTTCCCCCACCGGAAAAATACTGTTGAAAGCCAAGAGCATTTGTACCCGCAGACCCCGAGAGCCGCCTGTAGGCCCCGGGGCCACCCCAGCCTCCCTTAACCCTTTCCCTCCCCAAGAGGAGCTGGGGAGGCTCTTGGGGGTGGGGCAGAACACAGGGAGCCCCCGCATTCCTTCCGGGGAGACACCAAAGAGTCCTTGGCAGCCAACAGCCAGAAGGGACCATGGCGCGGCCACCAATGCAGCTCCCACTGCCTGGGCCCTGGGGCCCCCTGGCGCCCCAGCTTTTCCAGCCATTCATGCTCCCCAAAACCTTCTACCCTTGAGGTAGGGACCGACCCCAACCCCTGCAGCCCAGGGACGCTCTTTGGGGGGGCAAGAGCAGAGGAGACCGCCGGCCATCGCTCCTGTCTCATTCTCTTAGGCTCAGCCAACCCGTGCCGCCTGCCCACGCGGGAGCAGCCCTTCCCTGCAGCCCGGGCCCCCCAGGCACCACCAGCAGGTATGGCACCCCAGTCTGCTCTGGCACCTTCGCCATCCCCATCACACCCGTTCCCCCGGCACTTTTCGCATGGGGGTTCAGCAAGCCCCAGTGAGCATCCTTGCCCTCGCCCGGGCGGCGCGTGCCCAGTAAAGCCCATCTGCAGAGAATTCCCCAAATATTTGGGGCCACCTCTCCCCTTTCACCTCCTAGATGCCAGTCTCCTCCCCGATTTGCAACCCCGTCCCACCAGCACAGCAGCTCACCCTGTGGGGATCGCCCCGGCCACAAGCTCCCCACGCCCCTGGCCCAGAGCTGGGGGATGTCGGCCATCGGGGCCGGCTTGGCGGGTGCCCCCAGAGAGTCCCCCCGGCCCAGCACGGCTCCCCCTCACCCACACAGGTCTGCAGAGGGCTCCATGTGGCTGCCTCTTCGACCCCCGGGTCTTCTGCATCCAGTGGACAACCACCGACCTGCCTCCACCGGCCACCGCCACGCTCGGCCAAGGCGCCACTTCTCTGCCGGGTGCTGCCCTGTGGGGTCCCACGGGCTGCGGGGCCCCCCTGGCCTGGGCAGCCACAGGGACCCCCCAGGGCCAACCATGATACCTCACACCCTACAAAAATCAGAGGAGTGGGGTGGCCCCAGACCCTCTGGAGCTGCCAGTGTCCATCCCTGGCTACCAGCACAGCGAGGGGCAGCTGGCACAGATCAACATCCCCAGCACGGCCACCCCTGTGGGGGCACCCCCAGGCAGCGATGTCCACACCAGCCCCTGCGCTGCCACCAACAACGAAGCCCTTGGGGACACTGCAGGCGACCTTGCAGTGTCCGAGGAGATGGTCCTGGAAGAGGCCCTAAGGCTCTTCGGTTGCTCCCTGGATGGAGTGGGGGTCAGCCAGGATGCTCCCAGCAGGAGCTCCGTGCCCGAGGACGCTGGTGGCACCAGCGCAGATACCCCAGACCGCGACTTCAGCTCGCTCTCGCTGCCTGAGGAGATGCTCACCCCCGACTACTGCATCCCTGAGCTCAGCGACACCATGCTGAGCCTCAAAATAGTCAACGGCGGCGGGATGGAGCCCCAGGAGCCGTGGCAGGACGCGGGGATGGACCTGCCACCATCCCCACCTGCCACGGCCGGCAAGTGGAGGAAGAGGCAGGCGCAGAGCTCCTTGCCAATGGCACCCAGCAAGCGCAGGGCTCTGGCAGCCAACGTGAGGGTGTGTGTGGGGGGGGGGGATTAGACAGGGGTGAGAGGGATGGAGATGGGGGGAATGGGGGGTGGGAGTGGAGGGGGGGGTATTTGTCGAAGGGGGGGCCGGGGAGGGTGGTAGGGAGGGGTTAGACCAGCTTGGATGGGACCTTTTCTTTTGTGTTTCCCATTAAAAGCTCTTTCTCCAGAACCGCTCCGTGCCTGTGTGGGACGGGGAGGGAGTGCGGGGGGCACCGGGAAACAGCCCCCAAGAGGTGCAAAAGCCCCGCCGAGCCCCAGATCCAAGCCAGCAAGCCCCAAGGGGAACCCAGCCACCCCCAGGCCTGAGTCACCACCAGCGCGGCAGGCGATGGTGGGGGGGGGACGGGAACGGGAACAACTCCCCGTTCCCCTTCCCCAGGGGAAGCAGCCCTTTGGTGGGGAAGCCAGGACAGACAGGTCCCTGCAGGACTCACGGACACGGCCCCACGCAGAAAGCAGCACAGAGCCCCTGCGACAACGACAGACCTTGGGGGCTGGGGGGGACACGGGCACACACGACAACAAGGGCTGCAAGGCCTTCGTCTTGAACACCACCAGCGTCCCCTCCAGCGGGGACAGGGCTCGGTGCACAGCCCTTCAAAGCCTCAAGACCATCACGGCCTTCCTCGGGTCCCACTGACCTCAGCCCCCAAGAGCCCAGCTTTGCTTCACTGACACAGCAAAATAACCCCAAATCACCCTAAGAATGGCGAGGGAGGGAGCTGCAGGCCAGGCAGGGACCCTCCTCCACTTCTCTGGCTGCGCCTTGGGCAGCTGCAAGACCAGGAAGGGGGGAGAAAAAGTCAGAAGGAAAAAAAAAATAAAAATCACTGCACCGGCCAGAAAGTGCCTGAAAACTTCATCCCTCTTCATTGCCCATTTCCCATGCGAGCTCCACAACCTGGGAGCAACGCAGCCAATAGAACCTTCGAGAAGCAGACTCACAGCCTGCTGCAGCTGGCCCTGCTCAAGCAGCCGAGGTGGGCTGGATGATCTCTAGAGGTCTCTTTCAGCATCCATTCTGTGCTGCTGTGACTCTGTCTCTATCATGGTTTAAGCTATAAAAATGAGAGCTATAAAAATGGAACGCTGTGTTAAGAGCACAAGGCTCTGCTAGCAACGACCTTGCTGTGGCTCCTTGCTGTGCTGAGCCCAACCGCGTTTTAATTTAAGAGTAGATTTTTAGTGTGAGCAAAAGTGTGATTATTTTATTTTGTAATTTATGTAAATAAAGTGGGTTTGGTTTGTTTTTTTTTTAAAAAGGATAAGTCCTGCAATAAATATTTTACATAGCAATCCGTGATTATGGGAACTGATGCCAAGGGCATTAGCATCAGCAAGAGGAACAGCGGAGCCCCAAGAATCAAAGCTCCGCATAAGTGTGGGAGGTTTTGCTGGATGAGGAGTTTTGGGAGGCAAGCCAGGGAGCTGCAGAGCAACAGCTCTGTGCAAAGGCTCTTGCTGGGGCTTAGCCCCGGTCCGGGTTCCTAAGCCACTGCTGGTACAGATCACGCCTGCAACTCCTCATGTGTAAGTATGAGGATCTCCAGCTACCGTAAAGGCACTGATGAGGCAAGGTTTGGGGGTCAAACACGAGTGCTGCAGCCACTCTGCTTGGGGTCAGAGCCCTGCAATCACCTCCTGCAGCCCTGCCCCTGCCCAGCTCCCTCCACACAGCCCCTGGCATGGGTCCCTGCAGCCCTAGAGACTGGACTACGGCTCCGCAGCAGCCTGGGGCCACCAAAGCTGAAACGCTGAAGCCCCGACAGGCTTCCAGCCAGAGAGGGTGGCTGCCCTCCTCTTCCCCTGGGGTGCTGAACCTGCTGGCAGCATCAGTCCCCAGCTGGTGCGTCTTGCGTACATCTTTCTCAATTAAATGTACAGTGGATATCTTCTCGTTCAGCTAGTCTGGAGCTTAAAAAGCAGCTTAAAAATACGGGACAGGGTAATTTTTGGTGGACATGGCCAGAGCCTGCATGTTCTTGAGAGAAACTTTGGAAGAAGACCTAAGCCTTAAGGCACTGCCCTGAGGGGGTCTCCTTCCATGACGCAAATGCTGCTCTGGAGCATGGCGAGCTCTGTCCCAGCAGTGCCCAGTGCCTTTCCCTGCCTGCTGTCACAGGATGGCCACACGGGAGAACTGTGGCCAAGCTGCTGGAGCACTCCGGCCTTACAACACCAGAAGGGCTCAGGAGGAGAGTGTGGCGGTGGAAAGAGCAGCTCTGGACACAGCAGGCGCTGGGGCTCCCTGGCAGTGCTGCTGTTCCGGGACTCTGCACACAAGCACTGCCCCTGCAGTTCCAGAAGTGGACTCGGAGAAAGGATTGTGGACAAACAGGTCGCTGCAGGATCCTTTGGGGCGGCTCCTCCTTCACACAGGCTCTGGGTCACACTAGATCGGTAGATACTGAATTAGAAATGGGATGGATAATGACATTTCTTTGTGGACAACATGATTCCAAGGAAGAAAACCTGGAAACACAAAACAAACCGACTACCAACCACAGGTAGTCATACTCGGGCCACGCTCGGAGCTGGGCACCCCAGGGGTAGATGGTGGCTGAAGAAACCCTCAGGCACAGGGAAGGGGAGGGAGTCCATGCTGACCAGCATGCTAGGAGGCAGCAGGCAGTGCTCAACAGCCCACCCCTCGCCTCCTTCTCGGAAAACACCCCACTGGACTCTGCTTAGTCCAACCTGGCCCCGCAGCACTCGACGAAAGGCAGAGCAACAGCAGAGCTGGCCAGGAAGCAGGGGGCTGCGGCTGGACCCCCCAACCCCTCTATTACTTGCTCTCTCTAGTTTCTGCAGTTGCAGAAGCAGTAGCAAGAAGTTACACCAACCCACTGCAGTAGCAGAAGCGGAGGCGACTTCACATGAGCCACTTCTTTGCTTAGACCTAACAAGTAAAACCACAGGAGACGTTAATTCCTGCAATGGAACGTCTTGCTCAAAGTTACTAACCGTACACAATCTCAACGCAGAGCTGCTCCTCTTTAAGGAGACTGATCATGCATCCCTCACCCCCTCCAGCTGGACCTCCAAGCCACACACACAGCAACCAGCTAAGAAAGCAGACAGAAAACAGCAAAGTTTGCAGGAAGTCTGGCATCAAGGAGCCTCCCTCACCTTCAAGTCCAAGGTATTTTCTGGCTCTGGTCATCTTGTGTTCAGCACAATCACAATTAAATACATTCAGTATTGGGTTTAGGGTCTTAGGGGGATGCATTGTGGCAGAAGCAAGAGAAAACAATGCATTTGTTACTAGGGTTTGTTTTAGTTTAGGCATTTACTTACCTGGGGTTTGTCGATAACCCTGAGGATCTTGCAAAGCTAGCACCGATTGCTTCGCTTTTCAGTAAAAACAAAAATGAGAAAGAAGGCCACATACAGCTTTTCTCTCCTTCAGGTATTCCAGAAAGAACTTGCCCTACTACCAGCTCCATCTGGCAAATGAATAAAAACCTCTGTCCCCAGATGATCAGTGATAAGACACTATGCCAGGAAGCGATGTGATGATGCAATTGCTAACAGCTAAGAAGCGCTGCTTCTAGCACTGACTCTTGGTGACCTGCGCTGGACCAGATTCAGACAGGACTGCTAGAGCCAACAGCAGCTGCAAAGTTATAACCACAGATGTTTCCCAGAGCATAGAAAAGCCTGCTGGAGGGATTCACCCTAAAGGACAGGAACCACGCTTGGCAATACTGTCTCTAGCTTGGGCTGCTTCCTTCTGAGTATTGTAGGGAGAGGAGTCTTTATGCATGAGGAACTTGCCTTTCAATCACTTTGACAGAAGACTTGCTCCATAAACAAAGGAAAACACTTCAGTTGAACTGGTGCAGTTTGAACTTTATTTAAAACAGCTGTAATCTAATCTGCATAGTGCTGGGGCAGCATCCAACCTCTGCAATAGCCAGGGAAACTCCAGAACAGCAACATCTCTCTGCACGCGGCCAAGCGCTGAGTCAGGGTACATTAAAATAAAGCGTGTAATCTGACCCATGCTGGATCAAGTCCAGGAAACTAGTAACCTGACTTCTTCCTAAACTTCTTCTTAACACCCTAAGAGTGAGGGGGGGGAAAACAACAACAACAACAACAAAGCACAATTAGAAGATAATTCTGCAAAGCAAGAGTTAAAAAAAATAAATCCATGTACAGGCATATACTTTGATATCAATTAGCTAGGTTAGTTTGAGACCAGCTGCAGAAATGCATGTGCTGACTAGAGGTTAAGGGCACAACAGCCTTTAACAGGTCAAGTGGAAGAATTTGTTTAAAAGCATGGTAATATTACAGGCTTGTAGACCATTACAAAACACTTTTCATAGTTGCTTTGCCGTTTATCTTATCACCTACTTCAGCTTTAATTCCTTCAAATTAACGATGGAGTTTTATTTACACAAGTGCTGAAGTTGTATACCTACTGTAACTAGTACACAGACTTGACAGTATTGAAAGACCATGGTTTTAACCCAGGTCACAAAACCAAGGTAACCATTTTATAAACTCAGGGTGTAGCTCTGCTAAAAGCCACTGAAGTAACATAGGTTCTCTTTCTTAATTTTAACCTGTGAGTAAACCTAAGCCTTGCACTCTTAAGTTTTGGGTTTTTTTCGAGGGGAGAAGGAGGAATAAGACCTCTCAAACCCACTAAGGCACATTTTCTAAGAGATGAATTGCACTTGAAGCAAGCTGGAAGCCAGAGGTAATAAGGAAAAAAGGTAAGTATACGGTCATGGTCATGCTTTCTCCACAAGTCTGGAATACCAGCAGTAGGGGGAATGCTGGAGAATGAAGACCGTGCAAGGTAGCTACATGCCCCTTCGGTCTTGTCACTAGGGTTTGAGGTGGATGCTTAAAATGATCAGAGCTCAGAATTGCGGTTTAAGCCAAGCAACTAATTTTAAAAGAAGTCAGGGGTATCTGTTGTCCGCACAGCAAAATGGGACTTCAGCTGTCAGCGCAGTTTGCAAGCTGCACTATTCAGAGGGTGTTAATTCAAAACCTGGAAATACTAGAAGCAGGAAAGCAGTGTTCCTAGTCTCCTCAAATTTACTCTACCATGACATCATCACTTTGTAGAACATACTTTTTCTGGCACTGCCCTGCCCGCCTTACATTTGGTTTACTTGTTTGGGGTTTTTAAGCAGATCCCACGTGCATTAAAAAAAATTAATAATAATTAAAAAAAAATCTTTTTGGAAGACAGTATTTTACAGTACATACGAAAATTCTCTGGAAAAACATACAACTTCATTTACAAAAACACCAAGTTATAAAGAAGTTACAATAGAGAGAGAGCACAACATTTGTTTCATGGGATCAGAATTTCTCCCCACCCCTCAAAAAACCCTCATGCACTTAACTGGGTAAGCAGTGTTACCAGTTTACAGAACCGGAACTTCAGACTACTACAAGTTTTCATGTAACCACGTAGAACAGCTTTCAGGGTTTATCTGAAAACACTCTCTGCATGCCAATTCCTTTCAAGACTCTCCCTTGCAGGTGGGTAGCAGTGCCACAACAGCCTTGGCTATTGCAATGTTTAAGTACATCTTCAGCTGTGTGTTCCGAGTTTAGCTTTCCTACCCAGCGACAACAAAAAAAGCCCTCAAGTCTCATGCTGGAGCAGTCTCAAGACAAAAATCAGATACAACGGCATGGGACACGTCTATCATCTCCATACCTTGGTAGCATCCTCTGCTGCGTTGTCTTCAATACCACAATTATTTATGGGCCTCCATGGGAGGCAATACTTGTGTAGCGCGTGGCCGTGTTAGGCAGGGGACAGCTGCTAGCTGAGGAAGCTGAGCACCATTCTGATAGATGCCCAGGAGTGTATGTGCCAACTGGGAAAATAGTTTAGGAGAAGAACAATATATGCACATGCACTAGGAAAGCACAAATGAATACAAGCACGTTCAGACACACTTGACACCACAACGTGGTTGCAGTAACTAGTTAACCTGTTTACCTACATTCTGAATCCAAGTCACAGGGCAGCTTGGTTTTTGTGGCTTTTTCCAAAGCTGTTTCAGCTAGTGACAGTCAAGACTTTTAAAAAGACTAATAGGGATAACTCTTACAAGAACATATTTGGGAAATGAAGGCTGAAAGAAGTTAAACTAAAAAGCATATTTTTGTTTACATCAATAAACGCGTAGAGTACTGATGTGAGGTAGTCTAGGCACTAGCAGAGTCCATTCAGCTTTTCAGTTAGCCCACTGAGTAAAACCCCTTCCTAATTACATTGTCTGTAGATCTGCTGCTGACATCTTCTGGACTGCCGCTGCCTTTGAATGCTGAATCCTGGCCAGTTAACTAGAAGAACAGAATACACAGACTCAAAATAATTGCTATACTGAAGTTACCTTCATATTTGAGTACAGCTTCCAGTCAACACATTAACTGTGTTAGTGGCCATTCTTAAAACAACATTTAGACAACACTACCCTTACCACACAGGAATCTCAAGCCTCGCAAGAAGTCGTACTACCCAAACCTTGAAATCTGTACCTGAAGTATTCAATAGTAGGTAACAGTTCTGCAAGCTGATTCTTTACAAGTGTCAAAATGGAGTTTTTTCTAGTTGTTCTTTGCCTCAAATCAGAGGTCAAGCCACACAAACAGCTGTTTAAGGAGAGTTATGTATAGCAAGAAAACAAATCAAGCATTAATCAAAAGCTCCCACAAAACCCAGATTTAACAAGCAACTCCACACGGTCGTTTCAGCAGTGGACAACCTGTTGAGTAGGCTGCTGATTTCTAAAGCAGCAAAACTATCAAGAGGCATTCGAAAATCATCTGCCAGAAATCAAGATTAGCTCATACGTCTACATTTATAACATTCATGTCCTCTTCCTTTTGAGATTTGCGTTTTTTTCTGAATGAAGAACTGCTTCCAGTTCATTGAGCAATGGGTCAGTGCAGTAATATACAAGTACAGTAGTATTTAGAGAGCCTGCCACCAGACCAAAACCAGTCACTAGTGCCAGATCTCGGGGGAAAAAAATTGTTTAATAGCTATACAGTACGTTCAAGACAATTTCTCACACCTACATCCTAGTAAAACTAGCATTATGCTTAAATTTAGATTCCTGAATCCATTGGGGATGTATATATGCATTTCTTCTCGGTTATGTCATGCATTGTACATCAAGAATTAATTCTACTTCAAACCCTCCCTGGCCTAGCCCCCCTTCCTTACCTTTTCTCCGTCTGCTAGTGTTTTGGGGCATTCTTCTGATGGAGGTGAATGAGGTCCTTCAGTGGTCACTGAATAAGGTCGTTTAGGTGCACTGTTCTTAGGATCTATAATTCCAGTCCCACTTAATTCATGCTGTCCTTGGACAAAACGTCCTCCTGGTTGAGAAACTGTGTTACGTCCTGGAATGGTGCTACCAACTGGAGGTCCCAATGTTCTTATTGCAACTATAGCCTCCACTTCTGTAAGAGACACCGCGCTTCTAGAGTTCAGCCGTGAAATTAAAGACTGCATTCCACCCACCACGTCAATACATACTTGAATCAGTAACAGGAATGGAGAGTCCCTTAGACACTGATGGCTCAGCTACACGAGGTAGCTTCTCTCTCTTGTTAGCACCGTTAGATTTCTGGTATGCAGCATTTCTGTAAGAGTCAGATGCTAGAGTTATAAAAAGCTCGTTTGTAAAATACTATACATTTCCTTTCCAGAAAGCCCATGCAAGACAAATGTCTGTCTTCTTAGTTCATTGTCACAGCTCTACCAAACAACAAACTCCCAGGCAATCTAGCACGAGATCTTCATTTTGACCGCTGAACTTCAGACCGCAAATTTAAACTTCAGCGTTTTCTTTAGTCAGTCTCTATGTACTTGCACTGTCTTCCAGCTTAGTACCTCCAGCACTCTGTACTGCTTTCCATGAATGGATCTGCTCTACCCATACGGGCATCCCATTTTATTTTAGTTTTAATGCCACTCCTCCAGTACCAAATGGTCTGAACACAGCAGGCATTACACATTTGGTACTCTTGGGCTATTACTCTCAAGATTACATATTCCTCCTGGGCTGAAGTAGCTTATGAACAAGCAGACCTCCCAGGAAGTGACACACACTTTTACTGCCCGAGTTGTCATACTGCTGCACCAAGGCAGCAGCAGCTCTAGTGTTGCTGTGATCAAGATCAGCACTTCGTTAGAACATCATACTGCTTGGCATTAACCATACTTTTTGTTAGAAAGAACAAAATTACCTACATGGAAAACACTCGGGCTTCAAGTTACACACTAACCCAAGGAGATCTACATTCAAGACCAAATAATTCCTCCGGTATCCACTTCTCCTTTCTTCCGACATGTCTTCATGGATATTAAATTCATTTTTTCAAGGATTTCTTTAACCTGCCTCCCCCCACGTGCCCAAAGGAGATGACAGCTTTGTTCCTGAAGCCATTAGAGCCCTCCACGTGCTTATGAACAACACAGATTCAAACAAGAAATCCCAGACCTCATTCCCATCGCGAGTCAGTTAAAAAGCAGCTTCTTCACAGCTTTAAGGTTATGGTGCTAACCTTTCTCTCTCCACCTCTCTCAGTGGAGAGGTGTCCACTTTAGCAATCTTATGTGATGAAGAGGAATTTTCCGGTGTTCTGGAGCCCGTGTCTCTGGAACTGTCCAAACAGCTTCCAGCTGAAGAAGTCCTTTTGCGCTGAAGCCCACCAGCATTTTGACTAGTACCTGGCATGCTTTGCTGAAACAACAACATCAAAATAATGAAGTCTTCAAGTAATTATTAAAGGAAAAAAAAAATATTGCCAGAAGAGCCCAATTTTTAATATACCTTCTTTCTTTTCGGTAAGGTTTCTGCAGGCAAAAAATGGTGGAGGTGCTTTCTCTTCACATGAGCTGCCTCAATCTTCACACCTTCCTTTAGCACATTGAGGTGGTTAGCCTGGCTGTAAACTAACAGGAAATTTAGTGTTGTAGCTTAGTGGGAATGTTTGCATTGGGTATTTGTCAAAGTTGTTGACGTGATTTACATTTGCCACAACATTCAAACACAGTGCCACTGGATGTAACGTACAAGACAAGCATCGGTTCGGGTAACAGTGCAAGTCTGAGGAAGTCACCCCACCTGGCCTGAAACTCAGACAAGCGTTTTGATGCCTCTTTTCTGTGCTTGTCTCATATCCCAAAGCATGAGCTAAAAAGAAGGTCCGCTTTTACTGCATTTACTCATGTTGTCTGAGCAACACAACACACAGCTCATGCTGGTACCATGGAGAAATGTTTGTTTGCACTGATGAAGAGTTTAAAGGAGTCCACTGCTTAGAACTTTTTGTCCAAACACACTCGTCACTCCCGAAGAGTAACCCGATTTCCTTAGTTTGTCATTACGATAGCAAGGCACAAGCCTCACAGCACACGTGCACTTCTGAAAGGCACAAGAGCAGTCAGCTTGGGAAGAAGTAAACCGACTTTGGAAAAGACCTGTACTTTCAAATGACTGCTCCCCCCCAAGCCCCTTTATTCTAGCATTATCTAACAACGCTTGCGATATGACTTTATTTCTGCATCTATCAAAAGGAATAAAGGAAGATGAACACGGAGCTTGACGTGCAAGACTGCATGTCATTACAATGTGACCACTCACTGCCTTTCAAAGTTCTGGGATGGTATCGTACAGAAACTGTTATTTTGGAAACAATACTGTCAGCAGGCATTCACAACTTCTTTTAGAGCCTGATACAGTTAATTCCCACTTCCAAAGTTCAGTAATTGACAACTGCTTTTGACAAGTGTAGCTACACCCAGTAAACGGGCATCTCTCTCCTGGCTTCACACCTGACTGTCCACTTCAGGAATCGCAGTTCCTTTCTGATCGTTCACTATGATCTGCAGAACTGTTATTTCACATATGGGATATGGTACATAGGGCTGTAGTACACACTTCTGTTTCAAGGTGGACTTACATTGCCAAGGTGTCAAAATAGTATGTTTCTAAGGCTAATCTTCTACGTGTCACGCTCTACAGAAATAGCTAATAGCTAATACCAGAAGGAAGCACAATTCACTTTGTGAAGCAACTTGCACTAGAATTAAAAATCGAAACCCTACGAGACTAGAGCAAAATAGAGGCTTACCTGTATCCTTGAATGACTGTATAACGCACGTTAAATCAACGTTAACACTTTCTGCATTCTCCACTTTCCTAAACACGATTCCAAGAAACCACATTGACACATATCCACTCCTAAAAAGACAGAGTCACAAATCTATCATTTATGCACAGATGCCAGTTATTTGGGTGCTAGCATCTACTCTCAAGAAGGGATTAAGCAAAACAGTTTAGTTGTACGCAGCAGCTAAAGATTGGAGTCAGCCCATACTCAAGTTCTCCGAGAACTCCTCCCTCAAGTTCTCCCTTCTTTAAAAAGATCCTACATGCTCAGAACCTTGCCCGGCAGACCTCGTACCTACAAAACAGTAGGTACATAACTGAACATCTCTCACAGGTAAGCTGAGGTGAAGGAATATAAACAAGGTACAATACATCGGCCAAACTCTAGTTCAGAAAAGTAATGAAACTCACTGTTTACAAAGTTCTCGGCTGCCAGGGAAAGACTGTGGCTTTACATGTGCAATAGATATAAATTCATTCCTCTCCAAGTTTCCAACCAGCACACGAATTTTAGATTCCACAAGGCCAATCCTGATAAGAACAAGAGACATTTACTCATTTTTGACTGTATCCAGCACAGTAGTTATCTGCCTTCTTATAATACAATGCTAATACCAAAAATGCTAACCAGTCAGTAAGTAAGTAGTAAGTTTCATTCAGCTCAGCAGATACTAGATATTTATATCACACACACTGGAGTTGGAGATGTTTTCAGGGACATTGGAGCTTCAAAGTTTCCAAAGACAGAGGCAGTAAGTAAGTTTAACTTGTACTCTTAACAGGTCAGACACAACACTTCAACATATAACCTATGATGAAAATGTCAACAAGAAGCAGATTCCCAGCACCTCTGGCTGCATTTTGAAGTGCAGCAAAGCTCCTTTTTACCCCAAAGATCAAGGAGAACAACTGTTTAGAAAAGGCTCAAGCACAACTCTTCCATTACACCTGAGTAAAGATGCTATTCTTCTTGCAGACTGATCTGTGAAAAGAGTTTACCCTCTTCCAGCCAAACTGAAAAATATCGTTCCTTTAATAAACAAACGATCCAGTCAACACAGTCTCATCAGAGACTTACCCAAGAAATGTATCATGACCACCAAGGCTATTCTTTTAAATGAAGTACTGGCATTTTACCCTTCTACCTAAAACACTGCTACCCTTGAAAGCAGTCAGAACTCTGTACGTTCTTCACAAGTATCTTATGTTGATGAACAACAGAGATGTGCCATCTATTCCCAAATCCATTCAAGAGTTGGTGCACTAAACTTGTTCTTATAGCAAACGGAAGCAAGTTTGTCTTCTGCTTTTCATTTTCCCAGATGCAAAACTAAGCCCCGTTTGCTGCCATTTCTGTCACTGCAAAAACGTCAGCTTTTACTGCAGCCAGAACTTTCCTCATCTTTATTGTGAGATACAATAAGCCTTCTCCACTTAAAACATCTCACATTAAAAACTATTTGGCTCTAAGCCCTCTGCCCAGAACTCCTTGTTGTATACCTAACTGCGACTGACATCAAGCTGTAGCTGACACGATTTTTAAGTGAACAAATTAACAAGTTCAGGTAAGAGGTATTACCTACTAGAGCTGTTTTTAAACAGGAAATAAGGTGTCTTTCAGAGGTAGCTCAAGAATTCAATCATTTGCCTTAGACCGCAAGCCGAACCCTGAAGTATAACCAAGGTGCCCTCAGAACAGGGGTCTGGTACACACAGCTATTTTCCTTGCTTACTTGAGCAAGGCAGGCAAAGCACTCGTTTCTTCAGAAAAAGAACACCACACACATTACAGTACCTTAATTCCTCACCGTTTCCCCTTATTTCAAGACTCACAGTTAGTCACCCCATTCACACAGGTTCAACAAGTTATTACTGGCATGTCTGCCTTGAGACAGTGACAAATACCACGTCAGCAGCAGTCATTTTCTCTAACCACAGTTGAAGGGGTTCTCACATTACCTTTCACAAAGTAGATCAGCACTCCTGCAATTTACCTATCCACTACCAAGCATGCCGAGAGGATCATTTCCAGCACTAAACACAAGATGCCTGAGCACACTACTAGATTAAAACGTAGTAAACACTATTTATCAGCATTCAGGTACTCTGTGCAGACGGTCAGGTTTCACCCCGATTAAACAGCCTTGTTTCACTTCACTGGAGAAAAGTAGGCTCTGGAACAGGCGGACTACATTACCAGAGCAACTTAGCGTTGAGTGCAGTCTAGTCCTAAATTAAATATTGCATCCAGTAAAAAAGCTATGAAACCAAGCCTTCTAAGGCTCTACAACAGTCATCTTCAAAGTGTCGGAGGGGGATGTACCCCAGGGGGTGCACAAGACAATCCACTGGGTCCGGGAAGAAAAGATTAGAACTTCAGTAATGTGTACGTAACTTGTAAAGAAGTAGACATAGACCGCAACTATGTGTTCAAAAATTACTTTTTTTTTTTTGTTTTGCTCACAGGAGTGCACAAAAGTTTGGAGACCACTGCTCTATAAGTCAGTAAAAGATCAAGCTCTCCAGTGTCCACTACACATCTGATGACATCAAGTAATCCCCATTTACTTCAGTCTCTGCAACAAGGAACATCTTCCTAACTGAAGTAGCCTTGGGTAAGTAGTCTCCTTAGACTCCTAAGGAGTCTGCTTCTCCAGATGGCACAGAGCATACGCACGCTAACCCTCTTTGTTCCTTCTCATCATGACTTAGGTCTTTAGCTTAACTTCTTAAACAGCAAGATAACTTACTTACGCTAACTTCCCTTCACAAGAAAGCTTTTAGTTTTGCTGAGGAACTGTCTACTTACCTCCCTACTGTATTCCATGCTGAGCTGCACAGTCAAATACTTTAGTTTTGTGAACTGTATTAACCAAATGAAGCGCAACACTGAATTGAGCGTCAATGATGTATTGAACCCACACTCAAAGCAAGACTTACCACTCTAAGTGATGCTCTTTAGTAGAGGCACTAGCAGTCAGCACAATATAATGTCTAGAAGAAAAGAAAAAGTAACATTCTAGCTCAGGACTTGATATTCCTTCAAATGAAACCAAAACGGCCTTAAATGTATAGAAAATGACTTCCAGACAAGACACATTATATCCTGCAGGCAGCACAGTATTAACTGAAGAAAAACTGATTACATCCTTCATAATCGTGTTCTGCTGCATTCTAAGTATCAGAGCTGGTATTTTTGTTAATAAAAACAGTGTCAGTGGCAAAACACAAACAGTTTTTCTATCTTCCCTATACTTATCCTTACCAAAATTCCTATGACTACCTCCAGCTTCTGAAAAACAAACATATCAATGCCATCTTGTATTTCGACTGCAAGCTAAAAGTCACTATGCTAACCAGTACGGCAATCATTTCAAGTTCAGGTAACAGATTTCATACATACTTGTATTTCTGAAAAAAGTCCAGTGGTTCAAAGAGCTTTGACCAGCCTGATTTTCCTTGGAGAATCTCATTCGTAACTGCAAGACCTACAATTAAGGTTGAAAACCTTACTACCATTTTGTTTTTAAGACTAGCAGAGCGTGATAGAAACTTTACAAGAGAAAGGTTTTGAACAGTAATTGACAGATCAAAAAGCAGGAATTCCCTTGACACAATACACGCCTACTACAACAGTTCATTGTAAAACTGCTCCCTTGTTGCCTGCAACAGGTAGACTTCCCAGAGAACTCTTCTGCCTAAAAGGGCACAACACCGCACGGAATATAACCAAGTCAGGTAATGTGGTTTCATATTGCA
This sequence comes from Astur gentilis, assembly GCF_929443795.1. Classification (NCBI taxonomy): domain Eukaryota; kingdom Metazoa; phylum Chordata; class Aves; order Accipitriformes; family Accipitridae; genus Astur; species Astur gentilis. Next base: position 96,800 of record NW_026061098.1, on the reverse strand, counting down.
AGAATGACACCTTTTAAGCAGTTAATAAGCATGGAAAGAACTTTACCATGTCTGAACTCCTCCACCATTACCGCTCGCGTTGATGTAGATACGTTGTACGTAGAGTTCTGCTGCGGATAGGCTGGGGTGATGATAGGCATTACGAGGTATCGGTCTGATGGGTTCACCTGTGATGTTAAAACAATTGTGCTCAGCACCAGCAGCTTAGCTTAGAAGAAAGGTTCAAGGCTTCCAAATTCCATGTCTACATACCCTGGGGTCCCATACTGCTAAGTTAAGATTGCTCTCTTCCTGTTGTTTCAGCAATACAGGTCTTGGCCACTCCCTAAACAAGAAAAGCCAGGCACTGACTCTGCCATGTAATTCAGGGTAGGACTGAATGGTGTTGGTCTAAATCTTATATAAAGAACCACCTCAGAAAGTGTTACTGCTTTACGCAAATCAAAATAGTCATCAATAGCTCTTACCATTCTGAAAAAACCAAGAAGAACTTGTTCACCAGAGTAGAAGCCAAAGCGTTTGGATAGAGTTGACACGTTCTCGCTACTAGCACAGCACAGGAAACCCCACCAAGAAATCCCAGCACGTTGGAGTAAATGCCACGTCCTACAATGCAGACATTGTCGTTGCCCTGTAGTCTTCCCATGCCCAAGTATAGTCCTTCAAATTTACAGCACCACCTTCACAATCTATAGAATACCTAGCACCCTTCAGCCTCCAAGACAGTTATTTTTGCAGTGCAACGAGGCCAAAACTGTTGGTCCTTACAGCGATGCGAAAAAGAATCGTTACCACACCACTTCCCAAAATACCGCTACTCTGAAATTTGCCTGCACTGCTACAGCTACTGCTTCGCTCCAACTTCCCTTGAGAAGAAGGTTCTGCCATTCTTCTAGCACTTGCTCTAGTCACATGCGCAAACGGTATTTTCTTATTCCTTATCTATCAAGCTTTTATACTTCACTGGGCATTTTTTATCCTTTCTAGTCAGGTTCCTGGTAAGCAGTGCAGCACCTTGTCTTGTAGGCACTCCCCTCATCTCCCCACTCCACCCCCATTAAAAAAAAAAACACAGAATCTACCCCACAGACAGTCCTTGAATCTAAACTAAAACACAGGTTTTGAACTAAAACCTGATATTTAAACAGCTATCCAAAGATGAAGGACTTCTAGTGCCATTGTTTTTTCAGCACGAGGTGCCTCTGGAAAGTTTAAAGATCACAAACAATCACATTACTCACGTTTTGCCCACAGTTTAATTGCACGGAGCGTGAGCCGGAAGGTCTCTTTATTTGGCACTAGGTGCAGGATTTCGTCAGTAACTCTGCAGCCTGTAAGAAAAAACAGTTGAAGTACAGCACTTCCTGGTAACAGGTACGAGTCAGTTCTGTGCTGTACTGGATCAATAGCTTACAGTTTCTCCTGCAAGTCTATGAAAACAAGTTTGCATTACTTGCTTTGTATTACCTTAAAAATCAGAGGTTACACATAATCTTACAGGCACATAACATAACAAATTAGAGGTTACACATTCCGTATCACCTCAGGTAACTGGTACCCTCAACAGCTTTTTCATACTTTAGACTACAGCCAACAATTGTCAGTAAGGCCCTTCGACAGGATTCCGAAAGCTAGGTTTCTTTCGACAGCCAGGAACAATTAAACCAGTCAGCGTTAAACAGTGAGCAACTTCGGCTTCAGGTATTTTAAATATCCTTTTTTTTTTAATGAACTACCACACAATCTTCTCTATCAAGTGCTCTACCTATTCACCTGAAGCAGTTTCTGTAGCAAACTGGAACACCACACCCCCCCCAATCGAAGAAACATGAAACACAGGTCTATCTAAACACACAACTTGAAACAGCTGAATTTAAGCCCACTCGCCACCTCCTCAGATCTCAAGTATACAGGGGATCAGTTTCTGCATCCTGTACAGAAACTTGGGGTGTGTAACGTGCATTCCATACCAACTTTAGTAACATTTTCTTGTTAAAGATGTGCAAATATGCTTACCATTTAAGCTCCGTATACATCTTATATCCAGGCTTCTGAGACACGAGTTGTCTCTGAGATCAAGATTATCAGCAACAATTGGCACAGACAGTCTTGCAAACACGAGATCAATCTTAAGAGGCAAAAAGTGCCAACCGTTAGAATGCCCCGCAGTTTGCAAACAGCACACTGGTGGGGGACAGTTACTCAAGTCTAAAAAGAGTGGTTAACATCTGTATTTAGAATTATGTGACTATAGATACATCTCCCAAGAGATTTACTTGCCAGAAGACTCAATACAATTTCTAGAAGTTCCCAATTTTATTTACAAAGCCTTCACTGCATCACCCCTTTCTTTTTAAGCTAGGGAAAGGAAGAGGGCATTTTAAGTTGGAAAAGATTACTCTAGACTTAGAGTTTCAGTTAAAAGGGAACTTAAAATTATTCACAGAATTAAGACTTAAGTTCAGTCACCTCAACTATACTTCAGCAAAGGAGAGAGCATTTCCTTTATGCAGTAAGCCCTTTTGATCCTGAAGTATCTGCTTTTTAGTACAGTCTGAGGCAAGAAGATTATCCTGTGAAAGTCTGTACCAGATGAAGGCCACAAAAAGGTCACTGAATAAATCTCTTTGTGATAGTGATACCAAGCAGTAACTTGCTTAGGGACTACAGCAGGCAGGTCTTGATTCATTGTATAGGATGTATTCAAGATAGCTGGATTCCTGCAGCTGACAGACCCAGGCGGGAGTCAAATGAGTACTTTCACTTTCCATTTTCCAGATTGTTTGTCCCATGACCACTTCATTTTGGATGTGCAGCAAAACATTTAGTCTGCTCACACGATTCGTACAGTGAACTACACTGTACACATCCCTCTGTAGATACCTAGCTTGGCAGAGCTAAGAAGACTGAGCAAGGACACCGCCTCTGCTCCCACTCTGCATGATCCTAGGGATAAATGCTATTCAAGCAGGCTACCCTGGTCTACAGCACAGGCCTAGAAAAAGATGTCCCTGATGCTCCCATGCCTGCTAGGCTCCCTAGGGGCTTATTTTCCTATAAGCTCCCATTCTACTGCAATGTCTTCTCCTGGGATACTTTGCGGTCCAAAATAGCACAGTCACAGCTCCCTGGAAAAGTTATCCTATTCCAAAGCAAGAAAAAATTTACTCACTTAAAAAAAACCAAAAAATGCTTACCTCAATGCCATCAAACTCAAACTTGACAACTGGTACATATGCATCTTCAACTGCCTGGAAAGGAGAGGATAACTGTGTAAGAAAACATGGCTTGCTACTTTAATGTTTCTCCTGAACTACGATCAAATGCAGAATTTACACTGCTAACTACTCAGTATAAAGACTGAGTTGCTTCCAAACCAGAAGAATTGTTCATAAGCTGCAAGCGGTATAGCACTAAGACGGTATAATACTAGCTTTAACAAGTTATTTAGCCAAGAGATCCGGAGGCTGATCACGTATTGTAATGAACAAACAGTGCACAATGAGCCATCAGTATCAGAGGTTGTAAGGTACTTACCTTGGTGGTGAGGAAGAAAAGCAAGACATTTCTGTAGCTATCTTACTCCTGGTTAACATCCAGAGAAATCGAGAACATTCTGTCCGCGTTTGACAGCGCGCACTAGCCTCCTGTATTTTTATTTTCTACCATGCCTGAGATGCTATCAGCTACCTTATGGGACAGTTTTCAATTTTGTAGCCCACTCGTCAGAACTGTGCCACAGCCCACTGACCCTGTCTTCGGTCACCTAAACAAAGGCTCATTAGCTATGCACGTGAAGTCTTTCAAAATGTCTGCACAAGGAAGACCAGCCTGAGAGAAACACTTCTCAGGAGTTCGGTTCTATATGCAAAGTACACAGCATATGCACCGGAGGGTCATTTTACAAGGCAGTTTTGTACATTCACAGCACAGCTCCTATTGACTTTATGCAAAGCTGACTGTGCATCTCTTCTACAAAGTCTCGGGCTGAGTAGCCAGAGAAGAACAGGACCAGAGAAGAATGAATTAGAGGTCCTAAAGTACACCCAAGGAACACCATGGCAAAGGTACTGACAGAAACCTTTCCACATCACATTCAACTTCCTTAGCTCTCAGGCTGCCCCTTCCTCTACCTGCATGCAGTTACTTTCTTGCCAAGCCCCTTACTACAGCTAGGATGAAAGCAAGGCTCCTAGGCACAACCTTGCTTTTTGATACTATAGCCCACTCATTCCCAAACCATGGGTAGGAGAGAAGTGAACCACAGAGATTCGGATCGGACATACAGTCACTGGGGAAGGGAACCAAAAGCTTGACTTCCACACTTTCATGCTGCGTAGACAGTATTTTAGAAGGGGCTCAGAAACAAGGCCCTTTTTAATGTTGGTTTGTAAGACAATCACTACCAATAGGAGTCTTTAACAGGAATATTCTTATTGTCAGAGTTGCACAATCTATCAAGGAGAGAGCTTGCTTACTCTTAGGTTTTTTATTTCCTCCTGACGTTTCAGTTTTTCAAAGAACGACTGAAAGAAATCCGATCTTTCTACATGTCTAGGAGCAACACAAGCCACGTCTATGTCAGCACCTGCAAAGAGATGCCATTTGTTCTGTTACTGTTGGAAGACACTTTCAAACATTACAACTATGACCAGACACCAAAAGTTTACCTTTAGTGTGTACTCCAAGCCTGTAAGAACCAAATGTAAATATTTTGCCACCAACATTTGCTACTACTGAAGGGGGAAGATTCTGTGGGTAGAAGAGAAAGAGTTTTCTGGAGAACAGAAGATACACGTTGACCTACGTGCAAGTTTAACTAGCATAGAAGTTACTTAGAAAGACTACAGCAGCCTCCATAAACAATGTCTTCTCCCTCCCATACTGAGTTGTTAGTCTAATAGACTGATTCTGTTTTTCTGAAGGGAGTCCTGGCAACTCACAAACAACAACAACAACAAAAAAGGTAGGTAATGTAGCAGTCGCTTCATCAGTTTAAACAAAGACCTATTATCAGTCTTCCCTGCAGCAGACCCACATAAATGAACACCATCTAAGAGCCATACCAAAGGCAAGTCTAGAGTAATAATTTCAAACTAGATTGAGTGCTGTAGGCTGTCTGGGGCAAGTTTACTGCCCTGTTACCATCTGTCTCCCCCCACAATGTCTTGTTTCAGCTTTGTTAACCGCTACAAGTCAACTGACAGAGCCACTTCACAAACTTATTCAGTGCCCCAAGGACTTGAAGGTCTTCATCTAAAGGATCTTTTATACATTATTTCAATGGCTCTTACTACAGATCTCCTTGATACTTAAGAAGGAAGTTAAATGTTGAACTTTAGCATAAATCCTAGTAGTATCGCCTTTGAAAGAAACTAAAAGGCTTCAGCTGTTTTGATAAGAACCTATCAAAAAACCTTACCTGGCTCTCACCAAGTTCTGAAATCCATTCTTTGACCAAGTTATTCAGTCTGCCAAGAACGACCAGCCTGTAAAGAAAACTCATGTTAAGTTTGCCCTAAAAAAACCCCAGGACATTAACAAATTTTACAGTCTTGTTATACCTGTGATTCAGTTCTTCCTCCTCTTCAAATACCCCCAATGCTTTCATCGCTTCAAGCAGCTTCTGAGTATGAATGGAATCTCTATCCGTAGGAGGAGCCAAGCTAATTGCAGAAGTCATTCCATAGTGCCTTGGAGGCTGGTTCTGCAGCCTAGGAGTACTGGGGGAGAAAATAAAATACCGAAGACTCCACAAAAGAGAAAAACAAAACCCAACAAAACAACAACCACCACCTTACTGCAAAACACCCTTCCACTTACAGGTTTCCAAATCAGCTTCTGCCCTTTTGCCCAGCATTAATATAAATGAGGGAAGAAAGATCCTGCTTATGGTTTTTAGATAACTTGACCTAACTTAGAAGCAACTTCTTTAAAAATCACTTGTGGATATAAGAAAAGATCCAAGTTGCTACTATCTGAAGACAGCTTATTTGCATTGCGCTAGACAGTTGGAACTGATCGCCAGGAAATGAAAAGGTTTGAAATCCACTAAGGGCGACACTATGTACAGCACAAGTTTTTTTGGACCCATTTCAGTTTCACAGCACTTTTGACTTAAGGTTATTCCCATCAGCTTCCCGATCACATTAAACAAGACAATTTAACACTGGCTTCTTTTAGTTCAATGTATTGGCTGTGCTTCTACTGATTCTGAAAGGACATTAGAGTTGATTGCAGAGCAGGGACAAAGTGGTCTGTTAAACAGAGTTGTTGCAGTAAATTCAGCATTACCTTGGTTTTGTCTATGGAAGAGGATGAAGGAAAACATCAACCAATCTGCAGCTAACGTTGCTAGCAGAGCCTTGTGCTCTTAACACAGCATTCCACTTTTATAGCTCAGAGGCTTAGCTCTACATACATCTGGTTTAATCTAAATCCAAGAGATGTACATCAGCACGCAGAGCAGCACAAGTTAAGCTCTGCTTGTAGAAGGTGCTCAAATCTGCTTTCGCTAGCTCACTGCCCAGTCAGGCAGAGCATTACCAGCTGAAACCAGGAGAGAGAAAGGAGGGGCACCGGAGGTAAGAACTGTACTTAATGGATCAAGGGTCTCTACAGAAACACTAGTAGCAAAAGGGGGACACCCATTAAAAAGGTCTCTACAACTCATCATGCTTGTCAAAGAGTCCATATCCAGACCCTAAGGCTACAGGGATTAATGATGGCATTATTCAAACCGGCTATTTTCCTACTTCACAAATGGATGGCTTCAAATCTGAGCTGGGTTAGTCAAGAGACGCTTAGAACTATTTAAGGTATCTGACCCACTTTGGCTGGAATGGGATGAGGAAATGCTCAAAGGACAGCCTCAACACTTGATTTTAAAAAGATAGCTTATTACAACTCCTGATTTCTAATTGTTGCCTTTACTCTGCCACTGAGGGAAGATGGATTTCTCTCTCGCAGAGTAGCTTTGTCCAACTACAGACGTAGCTTTTAGTCACCTAGTGGGCTCCCCCACCCCCCTTCTCTATGAGCTCATTTTTCAAACTTTTTTTTCTAGGCGTTTTCCAAAAAGCTGGCGGGGGTGGGGGGGTGGTATTAGGACTGTAGTCCTATGAACTACTCTCCCCAGTCAGAACGGCTGTTTACTTTCAAGTGTAACTAGGCCCTGACCTAATTTGCCTTGCCTTCTTTATAGGCATGTCAACTTCCACTTCATAAGTCAAAATATTCCTAATAAGTATTTTCCTTCTTATGATACCATTTTCATAACAAATACAGAAGGAAAGCCAATGAAGCGGGAGTGTAGTGGCAAGCACTTCTTGTTCTGAACTGAAGCCTTTTTCTCCCTGCTCTCTGTTCATTTGAGACTACACTCATTTCTTGACCCTCCTACTTGCCTTCCACATCCTCACCCCCAACACTTCCCTCAGTCTGCTCTCCTCAGACTCAGCTTTGCGACTGTGGATGGAGGCTGCCCAGGCTTAAAAGAGACTCCCATCTCGCATGTGCCCACACTTCTTCACGCTTCTGATCTGCAACGTACTGCACAGATAGTAACTCATCTTCTCCCAAACTTCTTTCATCTTCTTCCACGTACGCTTCCTACATCGTTGCCTCACCATGATGTATTTGGCCTGCTCTTGTCCCCGACTTGTTATTCTCCTGCTTACTTGATTGGAGATTTTAGACAATCTGTGGGATGGATCCTGGGGTTTGTTTTGATTTATCTTAAGATTTTATAAACACAGGGCACCCTTACAATCTACCTATCTAGAACACATATATACTAAAAGGAAGGACTGACCTGACCCTGCAGTCACAGATAAAACAGACTCCTCTCTCGCCAACTGAGAGAAAGCAGCTTGGCTATTTGGGCTGACTACATTGAAGACATTCAAAATGGTCATAACAGAGCAGTGTTGACTTTTCCAAGAATTTGCTCAATCAGCATCAACTAAGTTGTTAGAAAAAAAGAATGTGGAGGCTGACTCCTACTGGGAAATCAATTTCTACAGTCCTGTTCAGCCAGGAACCAAAAGGGTGCCTTTCCACTTGATCCTTTAACTGTATTTAATTTTGATAGGTAATTCTGGTTTCCTCAAAAAAGACTTCCTTTGTCAGAGTCCTCTTCTCAATCAGGTGCTGGAGGTTTATTTTAAATAATTTCACTGCAAGCACAGATCCCCTTTGTTAAAGCCAGTTCAAATTAGGCCATTGAAAAATTAACGACCACTTGTATTCTCCACAACTATCTGTGCATACGTACTTCACTATGAATCAGCCGTTGCAGAAGTCAAGTGCTACGGCCTCGTTTAACAGCTTACAAGTAGTAATACATTGAATTTCTATATAATACTTACAGTTCCCAGCCTGGTCTGCCACCTGCTGAGCCAATTGTACTGCCTCTCCCCGGATGACCTTTTGGAGTGGAGAGAGGAAAAAGCAAAAAATCCCATGCAGTTTATCTGAAGATAATGTTTTGAAAGGAATTCTAAAGTTACAGTTCCTTACCAGTGGTGGGTATTGACTGTCCTTGGGGGCCCAGACGACTTGCTAATGCTGCTTGTCTTCGCACAGGAAGCCGACAGCCCTTGTGAATAAACGCAGACAGTTGGAAAAGAAGCTCTACTACAATATAAGAATCACTGCATATGTTGAAATAAAGCTTACCTTCTCTTCCAACAAACTGCTGACTGACAGAGAGGAAGATGTAGATGGTTCAGCGGCACTCACCAGAACAGCGGGAGGTCTAACAGTCATGGGTGGTGGTGGAGGCGGTGGCGGCTGCTGCTGCTGCTGCTGTTGCTGCTGAATCTGCTGATGGAGCCTTTTTGTGTAGCTAGTTCCATTTTTGAAGTTGTTCACAGCCTAGAGGGAGAAAAGCATTTACAAGAAGCTACGATGGAACTTCAGCAGATATACGAACAGAAGCCTTCACAGAGGAAAATTACTCATGTATTCCGTAAATGCCATCAATCCTCAAAGAAACCAACATACAGATGTATGAACACGTCACATTGAACACTGATACTAATGACTGGTAGCTCAGAGGACCTGTATTTCAAGTACTTCAGCGTTAACGCCAAATGTGAAAGCGAGGCAATCGTGTTCAGTAAGAGCGGGACCCGAATTTGCCAGATCATCTCTAAAGAGTCGTAAGCTTCTGTGACAGCAGCAAACAGTGCATTTGAAAAGTCAATTTAGCCTTATCAAATTACGCCTTGCTTAAGGAGATGTAAATTAATATTTTCTTCCCTTTCCGCTTTTTACAAAGAGCCTTTTCTTACAAGCACTTTATGTAAAAGTCGTCATGTTACCTGGCGTATGCACTTGTTGGGAATTAAAGCATCAGGTGAAACATCTGTCTCCTGACACGTTGGGCATACATGTTCCTCAGATTCCAGTAATGCTGTTCTAATACCTGCATAGAATTAGAATAATCAAAACAGTATTTAGCCAAACTAAGGAAGTTTTAGGGGTTCTCACCAATCATAAAGACATGTCTATGATTAATAGGTGAATATAGTCTTGAACTGAGAGCATGAAGCTATAAATGTTCAATAGTGTAAAAAATTTCTAGTATGCAGCAAATAACTATACAGTTTTGTATTTCACCATTGGAACATCTGCAGATGTAGCATAGGCTGTGTCTTGATGTTGCAGCTAGTCTTTTTCCCCACTATCTAGTACAGCGAGAAGTCCCCAACCTCAAGGTTAATGAACAAAACATGTTTCAAAAAAACCTCATTAATAGGTTCAAAAAACCATTAGGAGGTTCGAGTTCTGAAGGTTTTAACCAACTCTCCCGTGGAGAAGAATGTGGATTAAATGCCTAACTATCCGTTTGTTGCAGACCACTCTAAGTCACCAGAGTCGGCTATATAATTTTGTATGAGACAAAGGGCTGTGGACCAACTAAAAGCATTCAGTGTCTAATACTGTAATCCCCTGCACAGTTAGCCACTCTCCTCATACTCGTCCTTCCGCTTGTAAAGAAGACTTAACTAGATACCTAAAAAGGGGAAAAGGCTTCCTGGCTTTTTTCGCCCTTGATACCAGAAGAGCCCTTTCCCGTCCAGGGTATACTTCAGCATAAAATAGAACTGGTAGCAAAGTAATTTTGTTCCCTCCTCTTTCTGCTTTCAGAAAATCAGATGTGATGTTTAGAATTAACAAACACGGGTGTAACACTTACATTTGTCACAATAACTGTTGCCACAGCAGGGAATAACAGCTGCATCAGTCATTATGTCCTTACAGATGAGACATGACAACTCATCTGGAACGGGAGCATCTGAGGTGGAGGAAGAGGAGGAGGAGGAGGAGGAGGAGGAAGAAGAAGATGGCTCCTCTGGTAAAAAGGGAGGCTTCTCCATCCTTCCTCTAGCATAAGCTTCCCTGGAGGAGGGGTGGGGAAGGAAAAAGAAACGAGTTAAAGATGGGTAGAGGAAAACTTTTCCAAGCTTTGCATTTTCTCAAAGCAAGAGAAGAGATGGAATTCTTCTCGCTCCACATGAGCCTCCTAAAAGGTAGGCGCTTAGTTTAAACTACTTTTCTATAGCCACAACACTAGAAGAGGGAGGGAGGAACAATCTTCCTTCTGCAGAACTCTCCCATTCATTGGAGCAACTAAGAAAGAAGCTCAGACTAGAAAATTAATCTTTTCACAGCTAGAAAGCAGGTGAAATGAATCCCACCTCTCCTTTGCCAGAGGATACATGTAAATTGCAGGCTCAGCATAACGTTAGTCTCCGAGCAATTACATTTTATAAAAGCAAGAAGTCGATGTTACAGCTTCTACAAAAGGAGATCCAGGACGGAAAACCAGAAGTGCTACCACGGTCATTTTAAAAGAGCCACTCCTGTCAGCACACGGCAGTATTTTCTCACTGTATAGCAACAGGAAAACTTCAGCCTGTTTCACACATGGGATTTCAGAAAAGTCAGAGGGGGAGGAAATCTCAGTCCAACAGCCATCTGTTAGACTTGGCAAGAAGCCTTTGAAACATAAAACAGAAGCAAAATGAGCTTTCAGTGACTACGGTTAAATGGCATCAATACTCAACCAGGGACTTAGTGCAATTAAAACACGCAAATATTCAATAGATGGGGCAGAGAGAAATGTCTTGGTTTTGTACAAAATAATAAAAACTGTGAACTGCCATTAAGAAGAGTGGAAAACAGAAACATTTCCACTAATACTGAAAGATATAAAAACATGCACGAGTGTTCACCCAGAAAGACCTATGGATATATTGAATGTCTACGACCTAGGAAAAAGAAAATTTCACACTTCTAATTCCAGCTTCCCCTGGAATTTTGAAGGCCTTTGCAACATTGCCATACAACCTCTGCATTTCACCCCAACAGAAACAATTCTTAATATGAGGATTCATGTATTTGTTACGTAACTGCCAAGGCAAAACAATTAAAAACTAAGTAACACCACAAGTCCCCCACAATCTTACCCCATTTGTCGGGCAGTTCTTTATGTAGTGGCCACGTTTTCCGCAGTGAAAGCAAGTAGATGATGGCGGAGCGGACCCAAGGGTTTCTTCAGGTAACTAAATGGTTTGGGAGAGAAAACCAAAGAGGTAGGCATGTGTCTCTCTCGTTAAAACAAACATCTCTGCAATTTTTCCACAATCTGCAAAGATCAGATGGGACACAATCAACACTTACTTGACTGGGTCGTATTCGCAGCAGGACCCTATCTTCAAAGCTTTTATTTCACCTTCTTCGGAAGCACTGGCGTCAGCCACACTGGCAGTCTGTTTAACAGGCAATTATTTGACACGCACATTAGAAACACATTTAAGCCCACACAGCCAAAGACAACACCGCTCACCCGACCCTGCAAAGAGCAGCACAACGCTAGCTGAGGTTGCATGAAAACAGGGGCTTGCATAAAATATAGCTGTCCTGAAGATGTTCTGGGGAGTCCTTACGTCATTACAGGGTGTATATGTGCCTGTTAACCTACTTGAAAAGAGCATTCTAGGGCACTCAAAACCTTAGGCTCTCTTTGGGCCTCACATAAAGACTGGTGTAACCAATCCAATTTTCTTCCAAGCAGGCTCTGGCCATGTCCACCAAAAATTACCCTGTCCAGTATTTTTAAGCTGCTTTTTAAGCTCCAGACTAGCTGAACGAGAAGACATCCACTGTACATTTAATTGAGAAAGATGTACGCAAGGATCATTATTTACATTTTTGCAGCATTAAAAGGACACACAGCTTAAAGAGTCGGGGAAGCTGTTTTTTGCTTGTGGAAATTCAGCTTCTAACACAGAAGCATCATTCAACCTTCAGGCGCACAATCTCTCTTACATCCTTCACAGAGCTGATGGGGATAGGCACACCTTGCATCCCTGAATACCTGGGTCTGGGAAAAGACCTTGTCAGAGCATGCCTTCACAGCCTTAAAAAGGATGAGACATCCAGCAACCATCCTTACCATGTGTATTCTAAGATAAAAAGAAATACTGGCAACACTCTTTATCATGGGGACGAGGAATACAGCTGGAAAACTACTGTAAAAAAAAACATGGAACAGCAACACAGCATTCTGGCTGCAATGTGTGTTACTTCATGACAAATGACATGAAATAAAAACTGATGGTTGGTGGGACTTGTGCATTGTAACATGTAGCTGGGGTAGGTTCAGAATACTTTAACCAGGGAATCCAAAAGCTATTTGAAATGTTGGCATAAATAATTCAGATCGTAACTCAAGAGCAGAGCACAAAAAAATATCTCCTAAGGGAAGACGCATAACCGGCTCTTTCATACGCATGGTATCTCTTTCTGTGGAGGTGAAGCAGGCTGAAAACCACAGAAGACGGCCAGGAAGAGCAGAAAATTTGCTGCAGTAAATACACCAATTGCAAAGCACGTTCTAGCTTGACCTCACACCTATTTTAAAACAAATACTTAAGTGTGTCCAGCGTGTACAGCGTCGGTTTCTCTTTATTGGCTCATATTCCACACTGGATTAGCAGAGGAGAGAAAAAAACCTGCTTGAATATACAAAAATAAATTTTTTGCACTAATGATCACAGCTATTGCCATCTTCCATACCTGCCTCAGCTCTGACCTCTAAACCCCAGTGCCCTTCTTACACCAGGAACTCAGCCATCTTTTCCAGATGCAGGAGCACGTCCCCACAATCCCCAGGAGACCTGCATCTCTATCAAAAGGCACTTGGAGCTAAAAGATGAATTGGCTGGCACAGGTCTCACCCTGCCCAGCAGCCTGGAGATTTGGGTTCACAAATACAAAACACTTTAAAGCCAAAACACTCTCTCTAGCTGCTACTTTGCTTATTCTTGTTTGAAAGAAATACTTGTCAATTTGAGCATCTTTTCCACATCAATTCAAGCAGATTTGTTTACATTCAAACTTTAAATCAAAAATGTATAAAAACCCAAACTAAAAAAACTGCACCGTGCTCTTCATTTTTACCTAACTTTTTAAGCATCTTTTGCTCAAAATACTTCTGTTTTCATTATAATCCAGTATTATTTCTCGGGAGTTATAGAGCACTTTTTTCACTTGAGTGCAATTTAGTTAGCTTATCTCCTAAAAGTACTTCATTCCTGATGACTTAACAAGACTCACAGTGCAAAATGAGATGCAGCATCTCCCTGTGCAATGCTACGTGCCTTGGGCAGTGGTCCTCCGAAACAGGACAAACAGAGAGTGCCTAAGCTTATCAGGGATGAAGCAAAGAGGAAAAGGCATCTAATTAGACCTACTCAAAGATCCAAGCACGATCTTCAAACACAAACTTTCTTCCGCAACCAAATGTCTAAGACTGACTTTCCTTTCTGTTAAAATCAATCTATCAATCAATGAGAGACTGTACTTGGCTTCAGTAAGGGCTAACAGCAGAGTTGCCAGAGACCTGATGAGGAACACAGGAGACTGGGGTGTGATTCATCTGACTAAACGTGGATGTCTCTAATGTAGACGCCCACGGCCGAGCCAAACTTGGTCCCATTTTTAGGCAACACAGAGTTAAGTCCGTGTAACCAGTGCTTCAAGGGACCGTTTATCTTATCCTAAATAAACATTTATATATTTGGTCAGAAAGACCGCCCATTAGATTCACTGATTTTATTCACTACGTCTCCTTTAAAATAAAACAGGACCTCATGCCAGTCGTGCAGGCAGAGATGATTGCAACTGCGTTACAGATACACTGTTGAGGTCAGACAAATCACAGTCCACCTCTGCTCCATCCAGGTTGGCTCAAGACCGGGAATTCACATCTCCCTCACCTCCAAAACGGCTCCCGTAACCCCCAGAAGAAGGGAAACGGCAGAGTCGCCTGGTAAAGCTCTTCCTATGAGCAATGACACCAGTCGCTGGACCAGAGACAGAGAGCCAGTCCCCACCCACAGCCCACAGCTCCTGAAGGTCACCTAAGGAGATCTGCAGATTCCAACTTTACCTCTTCTCAAGCCCAAACGCCGAGGGATTTATGCCAGAGAGAGGAGCTCCAACGGGATCTTCTGGCTGCGCTGGGTCCGTTGACCCAACTGGGAGGGACCATTCAAAAACTGCCACAGGGACCCCAACATTCTGAAGCATGCGGGGGGGGCTGGGCTATGCAAATGACGGAACCCCCAACAGCTGCTTCCACCCCACTGCCACCCACCTCACAGCACCGACTGCTACAACACACCAAACCTTCGTGGGGTGATGCCCCTCCACGCTCAACTCCAGGACGCAAGCTTTGAGGGTGGCATGGGCTTGAGATGGCATCCTTGCTCCTGGAGGGCGAGATGGGCATGTTCACCCCCCTCCGAAAGAGGGAAAAATAACATCAGAAACTCTCAACCGGACACAACAATAGCTTGAACTCATTGAAACCCGACACAGAAGATGTCTCCATGAACTTCTCCTCCTACTTTTTAACAACCAAAACACATTACTATGCTTCAGTGGTACGCTTCAGACAACCATGATTAATTGCAAGAAATCACACGAGATCATCTGAACGCCACTGTGAAGGCTGTTTAATGTTTAAGCAAGCTGGGAAGAGATTTTGTCAGCCAGGAGTCCATCAGTTAGCACTTGCATCTTCAAGGGAACCAATTTTTGTAATACAAAACGGGTATTTTTATTCCTAAACCCATTTACTCTCAGCAGGGGAAGGTAATTCACTGTATACCAGCACTCAGCTGTTCACACACACTTCCCCAATTTTAAAAAAAACAAACAACCCAACAAGTTGCACTAAGCAGTATTTCAGATGGAAGGCAAATGTAGGTAATCCTTCCTGAAATAGAGGCAGCTCAAAGCAATTGTCCTCCTGTCCCACAGGGAGCATCCCAATAGAAGACTGAACGCTTTAGGACTGAAGGCCACTTTTTAGAGTACACAGCTTCGTTTATAAGGCCCAAGTACACATTTTTCTGTCCCAAAGCCTTGTTTTGACTGTCCAAATACTCCTTTTCGCGTCCCAACCCTTCTTTTTTGTGAACAAATCCTCATTTTGATGGTCCAAAGCTTTATTTATAAACTCCAGAGCCCCATTTCAGGCTCCGCAACCTTGTTTCTAAACTCAAATTTTGAGGCTCCGAACCTCAGTTTTAGGGCCCAATGCCTCATTTTCGGGGTCCAAAGAATCGTTTCCACAATCCACCCCTTCATTTTTAGGGTCCTGAAGCCTCATTGCAGGGGCCCAAATACCCATTTGTAAGGCCCAAGCCTTCCTTTTACAGCACAAACCCCACCGTTAGAGCCCCAAGCCTCATTCTTTACCTTCCAAAACCTCCTCTTCAGGGAAGAGAGCCTCCTTTCCAGGGACCACAGGCTCATTTTTAGGATCCAGTCTGCAACTAGGGAGAGCCCAAGGCCTCATTTTGAGGGTCCAAATATTCAATTGGAGGGCCCAAAGCCTCATTTTAGAGGCCAAGCTCCTCATCTGGGGTGCAAGGCATCTCTTGTTTAACGCACAACCCCTCATTTGGAGCTTCCAAAGACCCATTTCTAGGGCGCAAAGCCCTCGTTTTTGGTACTGAAGCATCCCTTGAAGGCACAAAACCTAATGCAGGGTTCAAAGCCTCAGTTTCATTTCCAAAGCCCCACTCTTAGGGCCCAAACCCTCCACTGGAGGGTCCAAAGGCCTCTTTTAACAGCTGAGGGCCTCCCCTGGAGTGACCCAAGCCCTCTCTTTGGGACCAAAGCCTCATGTCTTAGGGCCCTATCGACACCAATAGGTTCCCCTCCTTTGCAGAGCCCAAAGGGTCACATGTAGCATCTCCCCCACCATTTTTAGTGCCCAAAGCCTCATCTGGAGGGCCAAACTCCTCATTGTTCTGGTCCAAACCATTTGGCCTTTTATGACCCATAGCTGTTCTTTAGGGCCCGCAGTTTCACTTGGAGGGTTTAAACCCTCAGCTTTAAGGCACAAAGCCACGCTTTTAGGCTCCAAAGTTACACTTACAGGGCAGAAAGCCTCGTTTTCCCTTCCCAAAGTCTTAGTTTTGGCTTCCAGAGCCCCATTTCAGGCTCCAAACCCCCATTTTGAGGGTCCACGGGCTCCCTTGCAGTTGGCAAAGTCTCCTTTTTAGAGCCCAAGGCCACTTTTTTAGTTGCCGAACTCCCATTTTCAGTCTCCAAAGCCTCATTTTTAGGATCCAGCCAGTCGTTTTCAGGGTCCAAGCCACATCCTGAGTTTCCAAACCCTCATTTTTATGCTCCAAACCCTTCTCTTAGGGCCCAAAGCCTCATTTTGAAGGCCAGTCCCTTGTTGCGACACAGACAGGACTGTCGGGGGATGCAACGGGTCTACAAAATGCCTGACAGTTCGAGAACAGCGCGACCTTGAGCAGCTTGTAGTGTATCCTTGAAAGTCTGGGAAGATCCGAGAAGAGCGGTACAAAAACAAGATAGCGATAAGAAGAACCGTTACTAACTAAACCAATCATCTACTAACACATACTCTGAAGTAGGGGATAAAAAGGTGTGTTAGAACAATAAAGGAGCCATTTTGCATGATCTGTTACTTGTCGTGTCCGTCTCTACCGCGACACAGGACTACCAACGGGCCTGGGTAGGAACCCCAAGGCCCATCAGGAGGTCGTGAGGGGACGAGAGAATAAACACACAGAACAAGGCGCAGCCTTCAACAGCGCCCACCTATGGGACTCACAGAAGGCATGAGTACAGCTTTACAGAGCTGGACCAGCCCCTCCAATAGCCCAGCCACAAAGCTTTCTAAACAAGGCAGAAACATTGACTCCTTTTCTCGTCCCTACTTAAGATTCCCTGTAGAACTGGGTCTTGGCCTGACCGAGGCTGTAGGAGGGAGGAAGACGAGGGAAAACTTTGCAGGGAAAACACCCAGACACAGTATGGCCTGGCATCAATAAATGTAGGCACAAGCAAGCCCTTGGGAGCAAACTCTTTATTCTCTGCCTGGGGGAGCTGCCTGGGGGCTCTGTGGCCCTGGAGCCACACACCTCCTCAGGACATCCTCCACAAGGCTCCCAGCTACCGCCCTCTTCAACGACTCGGGCTGCACGGGCTCCTCCGGGAGAAGCTTTAAACGCACTGGTCTGTGCCGTGCTCCTGCCTGGGTAGGGCGCTTGGGACCCGCTGGAGGCATGGGCTCTCTTGGAAACTGGGGGCCCATGGAGGGAAGGGTGTCTGCGGTGCTCCCTGGCCGGAGTATACGCAGAGTTTCCAGTGCAGGCACTGAAGACCTTGCTGTGGCTCCTTGCTGTGCTGAGCCCAACTGAGTTTTTAAGAGTAGAAAAAATCACTGCACCGGCCAGAAAGTGCCTGGAAACTTCATCCCTCTTCATTGCCCATTTCCCATGCGAGCTCCACAACCTGGGAGCAACGCAGCCAATAGAACCTTCGAGAAGCAGACTCACAGCCTGCTGCAGCTGGCCCTGCTCAAGCAGCCGAGGTGGGCTGGATGATCTCTAGAGGTCTCTTTCAGCATCCATTCTGTGCTGCTGTGACTCTGTCTCTATCATGGTTTAACCCCAGCCAGCAACTAAGCACCACCCAGCCGCTCACTCACTCCCCCCCCACCCAGTGGGATGGGGGAGAAAATCCGGAAAAAGAAGTAAAACTCGTGGGTTGAGATAAGCACGGTTTAATAGAACAGAAAGGAAGAAACTAATAATGATAATACTAATAAAATGACAACAGCAATAACAAAAGGATCGGAATGTACAAATGATGCGCAGTGCAATCGCTCACCACCCACCATTCACACCCAGCTAGTCCCCGAGCAGCGATTCCCCCCCCCACTCCCCAGTTCCTATACTAGATGGGATGTCGCATGGTATGGAATACCCTGTTGGCCAGTTTGGGTCAGGTGCCCTGGCTGTGTCCTGTGCCAAGTTCTTGTGCCCCTCCAGCTTTCTCGCTGGCTGGGCATGAGAAGCTGAAAAATCCTTGACTTTATCTAAACACTCCTCGGCAACAACTGCAAACATCAGTGTTATCAAGGTTCTTTGCATACTGAACTCAAAACATAGCACTGTACCAGCTACTAGGAAGACAGTTAACTCTATCCAAGCTGAAACCAGGACACTTTTAACCACTTAACCTTCCGTGACAAATACCCCAAGAGCTCAAGAAGAAAGAGCAGAAAGACAGGAGACAGGTGAAAGCCTAGAGCGCCAGCTAGACAGAATGAAAGACCCTCTTCCTTCTCTAAAGCTTCAGCAAGGCTTCCTTCACCTGCTTGTCTTGGAGTCTTGGGTCGATCCCGGAGAAGAGAGCTTCCTGCAAAAGAGAAGAATCATCTAGGGTAGCCTCATTGGTCAAGTCTGGGGCTGCTACCTGGGATCTCCGGTCCTTATAAGAAAAGGCCAAAAGACGCTAGGAGACGTCTGGAAGGAATCACAGGGGATCCCGGAGGGCACAGCTTCCTCCAAAAAAGAAAAAAACCTCAACGGTAGCTTCCTAGGAGGAGTCTGGGGCTTCTACCTGACCCCTTAGTAGGTAAAGCAGAGGACAGAAGACTGTGGGAGATGCCTGGGAGGAGTCTCAGGTGCCTGTCGGAGTTGAGAGATTTCTCTACAGGAGAACAAAAATGTCTCGAGCTACTTACTTGGAGGAGTCTGGGGCAGGTAGATGGGATCTCCGGTCCCGAACGCAGAGGTCAAAACATTATGGGATGATGCCTGGGAGGAGTCTTGGGTCGATCCCGGAGAAGAGAGCTTCCTGCAAAAGAAAAGAATCATCTAGGGTAGCCTCATTAGTCAAGTCTGGGGCTGCTACCTGGGATCTCCGGTCCTTATAAGAAAAGGCCAAAAGACGCTAGGAGACGTCTGGAAGGAATCACAGGGGATCCCAGAGGGCAGAGGCTCCTCGAAAACAAGAAAAAACGTCAACGGTAGCTTCCTTTGAGGAGTCTGGGGCTTCTACCTGACCCCTTAGGTAGGTAAAGCAGAGGACAGAAGACTGTGGGAGATGCCTGGGAGGAGTCTCAGGTGCCTGTCGGAGTTGAGAGATTTCTCTACAGGAGAACAAAAATGTCTTGAGCTACTTACTTGGAGGAGTCTGGGGCAGGTAGATGGGATCTCCGGTCCCGAACGCAGAGGTCAAAACGTTCTGGGATGACCCCTGGGAGGAGTCTTGGTCGATCCTGGAGAAGAGAGCTTCCTGCAAAAGAGAAGAATCATCTAGGGTAGCCTCGTTAGTCAAGTCTGGGGCTGCTACCTGGGATCTCCGGTCCTTATAAGAAAAGGCCAAAAGACGCTAGGAGACGTCTGGATGGAATCACAGGGGATCCCGGACGGCAGAGGTTCCTCCAAAAAAGAAAAAAACCTCAACGGTAGCTTCCTTGGAGGAGTCTGGGGCTTCTACCTGACCCCTTAGGTAGGTAAAGCAGAGGACAGAAGACTCTGGGAGATGCCTGGGAGGAGTCTCAGGTGCCTGTCGGAGTTGAGAGATTTCTCTACAGGAGAACAAAAATGTCTCGAGCTACTTACTTGGAGGAGTCTGGGGCAGGTAGATGGGATCTCCGGTCCCGAACGCAGAGGTCAAAACGTTCTGGGATGACCCCTGGGAGGAGTCTTGGTCGATCCTGGAGAAGAGAGCTTCCTGCAAAAGAGAAGAATCATCTAGGGTAGCCTCGTTAGTCAAGTCTGGGGCTGCTACCTGGGATCTCCGGTCCTTATAAGAAAAGGCCAAAAGACGCTAGGAGACGTCTGGATGGAATCACAGGGGATCCCGGACGGCAGAGGTTCCTCCAAAAAAGAAAAAAACCTCAACGGTAGCTTCCTTGGAGGAGTCTGGGGCTTCTACCTGACCCCTTAGGTAGGTAAAGCAGAGGATAGAAGACTGTGGGAGATGCCTGGGAGGAGTCTCAGATGCCTGTCGGAGTTGAGAGATTTCTCTACAGGAGAAGAAAAATGTCTTGAGCTACTTACTTGGAGGAGTCTGGAGCAGGTAGCTGGGATCTCCGGTCCCGAACGCAGAGGTCAAAACATTCTGGGATGACGCCTGGGAGGAGTCTTGGGTCGATCCCGGAGAAGAGAGCTTCCTGCAAAAGAGAAGAATCATCTAGGGTAGCATCATTAGACAAGTCTGGGGCTGCTACCTGGGATCTCCGGTCCTTATAAGAAAAGGCCAAAAGATGCTAGGAGACGTCTGCAAGGAATCACAGGGAATCCCGGAGGACAGAGGTTCCCGTGTCCCCAGCGCTGCGATAAACAAAGTGCCTGCTTCTTAACTTCACGTTGGCGTTAAGGAGTTTTATTCTGGATTTCGGTAACGGTTTTGGCGACCCAAATGGGACCTTGCGAGTGAGACTGGACGAGATGGCGTGTCGATCGAGCTCCGGCCGGCACCGAGGTATTCTCGGGGAGAACCGTCACCCTCGACACGCAAAGCTCCTCGCAGCGCTCCCTGGAAAAAAGCTAAGGCGCTGCTTCTTTGGAATTTGTTTGGAAAGCCTGCCCGTGAGGCGCGGCGAAAGCTTCCCAGGGTTGGGGCTTGGAGGGTAGCCGTCTGCAGTGGAAGCCTAGGCGTCTGCCCGTAAGTCATAAGCGAAAGCTATTGCTGGGTTGGACTTTGTGTATTATTTGGGACAGCTGTCGTTTGCATTTGTTTGGTATTTGGTATTTGAATGTATATAAGTATAATGGCATTAGCAAAATTGTTTAAGAATAAGAGTGCAGGAAATAGAACTGCTGATGAAAAGTTACCAGAAACATCACCGCTGGGATGTTTATTGGCACGTTGGGGTGAACTGCAGGAAAAATGGTAAACAAACAGAACTTTGAGTTACAATACTATATTGCAATTACTGTTGTTTTGTAGGAGAGAGAGTAAATGGAATAAAGTGCCATATGTAGATTTGTTCTTTTTAAGTGAACGTATCGGACGGGGACCGGAGGGGAGTCTCCCAGCAGAACCTCTGGTTACAGCTAAACTGGGAGAACAGAAAATTGAATTTGAGTTGACACTAGAGTCACCTTTTCAGTTTTAAATACCTCAGAGGGAGAGTTAAGTTTTGAAGAAATTGGTGGTGTTGGTGCAACAAGCGAACGAGAAACTAGACCCTTCTTTAAATCTTTAACAATGAAATTAGGAAAGCAATGGGTCACTCGGCAGTTTTTGTATGTGCCAAATTCTCCTAAACTCCTGTTAAGGAGAGGTCTATTTGAGAACTTAGAGGCAGAAATTAAATTTAAAAATGGAGAGCTTAAAATTTTAATTCCAGAAACTAAACGTATCGAAGCAGCGGCTTTGTTGTTAACAGGATGTTTACCAAAAGCAGAAGATTATACCGGTCCAAGTGTAATGCTGTCATTCCAGTCGTCTGGACTGGGAAGTTCCCGGTAAATCCAAAAAGCAGAACCTGTGAGAGTTGATTTAAAGCCAGGATCGAATCCGGTAAGAATGAAACAATACCCCCTAAAACCGGAAAGTCGGAAAGAGTTAGTAATGGTAATACAAAAATTTTTAAGATACAAATTGTTAATAGAATGTGAATCCAGATATAACACCCCGATCTTGCCTTTTAAAAGGCTGATGAAAAAGATGATAGATTAGTTCAAGACCTCCTCAGAGCAATAAATCAAATAGTACAAGGTATTCATCCGGTCATAGCAAATCCTTATACTTTGTTAACAACCCTAACGGAGAAATGAGAATGGTTCACAGTGTTGGACCGAAAAGATGCCTTTTTCTATATTCCCTTGGATCCCAATAGTCAAGAGGTTTTTGCTTTGGAATGGGAAAATCCTGAGACTGGGAGAAAAACACGATATACGTGGACAGTCTTGCCTCAAGGCTTTAAGAATAGTCTTACCATTTTTGGAAATCAATTGGCACGAGAATTAGAGATTTGGAAGAAAGAAAATAATCAAGAAATCTTGCTGAAATATATGGACGATCTGTTAATGGTAGCTGAGACGGAAGAACAATGCACAAAGTTAACTCTTAACTTTTTGAACTTTTTGGGAATCAGTAGATATCGAGTGTCAAAAGAAAAAAACCCAAATAACCCAGAAAGAAGAAACTTAAATTTGAGTTTTAAAATCCTAAAAGGACAGAGACAATTGGGAACTGAGAGAAAAGAGGCAATGTGTCGTCTCCCCGAACCTAAGACTAAAAAAATGAATGACAAGCATTTCCGGGAATGGTCGAGTGGTGTCACCTGTAGATTATAAATTGTGGCTTGCTGGCCTGACCTTTATAGGAGCAGCTCAAAACCTCAAACGACGGATTGGACCGATGCCGAGAAAGCTACCTTCCAAGAATTGAAACAGGCTGTAATAGGGGTGCCAGCCCTAGCGTCTGCCAGATCTCACAAGAGACACTTGAACTTTCTGCTCGTGAAAGAAGAGGTAGAACTCTGGGTATCCTGGCCCAATATTTAGGGCCAAGTGGGCGAGCTGTGGCCTACTTCTCGAAGCGATTGGGTAACGTGAGTCTGGGATGCTCTGGTCGTCCGAGAGCCGTCGCTGCAACTGTGCTACTGATCCAGGAAGCTCGTAAGTTCGCCTGAGGAGAAAGGATTACTGTACGTTTCCCATATGATAACTGTTGTGCTAAAACGGAAAGGGGGGCACTGGTTATCCCCTAGCAGAATGCTGAAATACCAAGTGGTGTTGTTGCTGGAACAAGATGATGTTTACCTAAAAACTACTACCGCCGTTAACCCTGTTGCGTTTTCAACAACTGACCGAGTTAAAGGAGAACTGGAACGTGACTGCTTGCAGGCAATCGAAAGAGTTTACTCCAGCTGACTGGATCTCTGAGATGTGCCACTAGAAGAAACAGATTGGGAACTATATGCCGACGGAAGCGGTTCCATCTGTGAAGGAAAACGTTTTATCGAGATAGACAATAACTACTGAGGAGGTACTTGCGTTGCCAACTTTGCCTTCGATGATCTCTGCCCAAAAGGCTGAATTGATAGCTCTTACTCGAGCTCTGGAACTAAGTCAAGGAAAGCGAGTCAACACTTGGACAGACTCAAAGTATGCTTTTGGAGTGGTACGTGCGCATGGAGCGATACGGGGAGAAAGAGGACTGTTATCTGCACCAGGAACCGCCGTTCAGCACGCAGAACAAATACTGAAATTGTTAGAAAGCATTCAAAAACCAACAGCAGTCACGATGATGCACTGTAAAGCACATCCGTTAGGTAAGACCGGTCCTAACGCAGGTAACCGACTGGCTGATAAAGCTGCTGAAGAGGCTGCAGAAAAAGGCATCCTAGCACTAGTTCCAGAGAAAGGTATAAAATTGCCTAAAGAAACTCCAAATTATAATGAAAAAGATGAAGAATTAATTATTAGATTGCAGGCTAACAAAATGAAACAGGATAGGCTGTAACACCGACAGGTCGAATAATAGTCCCACCCACAATAATAAGAGAAAATGCCCCATTGAACATCACAGAGTATACTGGGAAACAGAAAGCGAAATATGACAAAGATTGTTTAAACAATTATAAGTGGATGTGAAATGTATATGTAAAATTATCCCCGAACCAGTAATAAGATCATCTTTGGGATTATTAAATAAGGAAATTTTTTAGAAGAATATTAGCAAATTGATTTTATAGAATTGCCTTGAAAATAAGGATATGTCCTAGTTTTAGTTGATATCTTTACTGGGTGGCCCAAGGCTTTCCCTTGTCGCACCAACAAAGCAAGGGAAGTAGTCAAAGTCTTGCTCAAAGAGATAATACCAAAATATGGGGTGCCTGTAAGAATGTCATCTGACAATGGCCCTCATTTTATAGCAAAGATTATGAGACAAGTTGAGCCAAGTATTATCTATGGATTGAGACTATCACACCCCACATAGACCACAAGCAAGTGTGTGGGCAGAGAGAGAGAGAGAGAGAATGAACTATATCCTTAAGCAACTGTCGAGTAAAATTTGTCAGGAAACCTCACTCCTCACATGGGTTAAAGCGTTACCCGTGGCTCTATTAAGAATCGGAGTATAGCCAGAAGAGAAAGAAAAGCCAAGTCTTTAGGAAATGTTGTATGAAAGACCATATCAAGAGTCCTGTGTTCTGAGTATCTTGAGTGCCTTTGGAGATATGTTTTTAAAAGGTGTTATGATTTCTTTAAGCAATTCTTTTCAAGAACTTTGTCAGTATGTCTCCACAGCTGGACCCTTAGAACTGGACGTAGCAGCGCATCCCTTCCGACCAGGAGACTGAATATATATAAAATCACCGAGAAGTGGAAAGGACCGTATCGAGTCATTTTAACAACACTTGTAGCAGTAAAGGTCTGGGAGAAGAACCTTGGCTTCATTATTCGAGAATAAAGCAAGCACCCAACAAGAAACTGGAAGTCTAAAGAAACTGTCCCTTTAAAACAGAAAATCTATAAGTAAGTTTCACGTTATCTATTTGGGAAAACAGTTGTGTAAAGTTTATAATGTTGGGGTTGCTATTAGGAATATTGTCGAGGGCAATAATCTTTTTGTGTGTTTAGAGGGTGTATGTGTTTTTTTTGAGGGGTTCTAAACATGAGATAAACAAAATGAAACAATTATTGTTTGAACTATTCATCTTGATATTAACCGGTTTTGTAATTTGAATTAAAAAAAATAATCTAGTTTTGTAACTGATTCAAAGTTTTGTAAAGACACAGAATTTAACCTCGGTAACAGCCTGCCTTTCCGATTCCAAAGTCAGATGAAAATCTAGTTCCGTGGAGAATACTGACATTGAATTTAACCAAAACTTGAGAAAAGAGGTAGAACAACGAGAATCATTTTAGCAGATTAAATTGGATGGATTTAAAAGGCAATTATTTTTTTTTTAATTTGAAAGAAGGAATTATAGCGTTGTGAATTATAACGTTACCAAACCATCCACCTCACGGACAAAAGAATTAATTTACTCGCCCTTCGGGAGAAACTTGTACAAGCATCCCTCGGGGCTGTCAGCTGCCAAAACCGTAGAGACAAGTGCAAAAAGGAACTTGGGATCATGTTTAAAATATAAAACGATGTTTAGAACTTACTGGAGTTCCAGGATCCTTGTTAGAGCCACCCAGAGTCGGGACCATCTGTGGAAATTTAGACCGGTTTAGACAACCAGAGAAACATCACACATCCTAAACAGAGCTGTATGAAAGTTTGTACTTGCAGCTAGCTCCTCTGACCCCAAACTCCCAAGACCTTCTCTAGTAGCTAAAGCTCCAAGATGGGGGTGTATTTGTAGAAAGGATAATAATACTTCACATGATCTTTGGTCCCCTCTTAATAACGGGAAAAATTTAGCTTGGAGTTGACAGCATTAAAGGACAGGTGAAAAGTTCAGGCTTAACTGCTTGGGTGACTAGTGATGCTATATGACCCACTCACCTCTTCATGAAGGAGAAAAGCAAATCGTGGTCTTGAGACTTAATAACTCTATCCTCTCTCTGGAAGAAATCTCCCTTGTGGCCTCGCTCGCGGGTGGACCTGGGGAAATTGAAAAGATGATACCTGGCAATCGCCAAGTCTTAGAACTAAAATAAGATGGGTATTAAAATCTGTATTTTGACCCCAGTTAACACCTCTTCCACATCAGATGACTCTTGACATCTGTCACTCAGTCAAGGCAGTGCCTGCTGCTTCACTTCACCTTGGTGGTGAGGGGTTTGGTTGCGGGTTTCGGTACCACAGCTGCGGGCCGGGGCTGGAGGAGCCGCAGGTGCGGGCAGTGAGAGGCTGATGGCGACGCCCCCTCCCTGGCAAGGGGAGGGGCTGCCGGGGGAGGGGCCGCCGGGAGCCCAGGCAGGAGCGGAGCTGAGCAGTGACCGGGCTGCGGCTGCCCCGAGGGAGAAGGTGAGCGGGGCCGGGCGCCCCTCGGAGCGCGAACGTCGGAGGCGGGGGTGCCCCGGGGGCGGTGGGGGTGCCCCGGGGGAGGTGGGGGTGCCGAGGCCGAGGGGGAGCCCTGGGGGCTCACAGGGCGGCTGAGAGAACGTGCGCGCGGGGGTGGGGGGCGGGGCGCTGACAGGGCGGCTGAGAGAACGGGCGCGCGGGGGTGGGGGGGGGCGCTGACAGGGCGGCTGAGAGAACGGGCGCGCGGGGGTGGGGGGGGCGCTGACAGGGCGGCTGAGAGAACGGGCGCGCGGGGGTGGGGGGGGCGCTGACAGGGCGGCTGAGAGAACGGGCGCGCGGGGGGTGGGGTGGGGGGGGGGGGGCGCTGACAGGGCGGCTGAGAGAACGGGCGCGCGGGGGTGGGGGCTCACCGGGCCCCGTGGCGGGGCTGCGTAGTCGGCCGGCGGGTCCCGGGGAAAGCCCCGAGGAGGACGGCGGGGTCCGTGTTGCACGCACGGAGCGGCAGCGGGGCCGCGCCGTGCCGGAGCTACCCGGAGCGGCGCTGGGGGCTCGGCGGGAACTGCCGCTGCGCCGGCGTGGGGAGGTGGGGGGGAACGGAAGCGGCGTCCCCTCGGCGTCAGGCAGCAGGGCAGGCTGCCTCCCGGGGCATGCCGGGAGCTGTAGTTTTCGCGGACTCGGCGGCCGGGCAGCAGCGTGGCTCTCGGGCGCGGCGTAGTCCTCGCGGCCCCCGGAGTCCGACCAGGTCAGACTCGGGAGCGTTGCCGGTTTCGCGTGGTTTTCCGCGGGCTTCCCGCTGCGCCCGCTCCCCGACCAGCCGTGCGGACGCGCCTCCCGGGCGCATGCGCCGTGCTTCGCGTTGGGGCAGCCCGGCGTTCGCTCGCCGGCGCAGGCGCCGTCCCCGTCCCCGGAGGTTTGTGATCTTGGGAAGCCCATGTCCTGGATAGCTGGGGTTGTGCCTTGCAAGCTTGTGGGTTGTGGCTTGCAAGCTTGTGACTCCCACCAAGTTCCCAACAAATTCAAACGTAGAAATTGTGCATCAGCCCTCCTCGCCCCCTCCGAGCTGGTCTGTTCTCTGTGGTCACCATTAGTAGCCTCGGTTTCCCACCTGTGGTTCTCCACAAACCCCGAGCCTCGCAGCTCCATGCTGAAGGGAGTGGGGAGCTACACACGGAGAAGGCAGAGGCCCGAGTTTGTCTTTTGGGGATGAGAAGTGGGGAGGAACTGCCATAAATGGGACGCATCCCTGCTTGAGGCATGGCTGTTTCAGCTGTGCACATGGAAAATCCTCAGATATGTTGCATCTAGCCCTCCTTTCCATTGACCCCAGGAGAACTGGCCTCCTGTGTCCCCCACGTTTATTTACTTCATGCTGCAGTGAAGTGGCTATTTTTCTTCTTTTTTCTGAGGATTTTGTGGATCTGGGCGTGGGAAGGAGTGCCTTAATGCTGGCTTTCTCAGCCTACTTCTGGGAAGCCAGGCATATCTGCAGATTAGAGCCGGGGGAGTGGCCCAGACGCCTTTTATTCCTCGGAGGGCAGTGGATTTGGGGAGTTAGAGCAAGGCATGCCTGGATGTTGGTCTCCCTGAGGGGGAGGGGGTTTACAGCCAGATGACTGAAGAGCCTCCCCCAATCACTCCTGGGGAAAGGGTTGGGGGGTGGCTTTTAATGTACCCACGGTATCGATGTGGCAGGTGAGCATACACCCCCCTCTTGGCTGGGGGATCTTATGTGGACGCCTGCTGAGCCAGGGCTGGAAGCCCCTCTGCACACCCTGGAGGAGCTGGGTGCAGACTGGGGACGTGAGGGCAGTCGTGACATGGGCACGGAGCGCCAGAGAGTCCTGCTCTTTCAGCAGTTAACGGTGCTACCGCGTGGTCAAAATCTCAAGTGCACCCGTCCAACTGTGCATTCTCTTTCCTGGGGTTTGTTTGTGGGACAAATAAACTGCCCAGCACTAGATGAGAAGGTTGTCTGCACTCCACCTCAAATCAGGTGCGTCACCTCTCCGTCGGGAAAGAAGTATGGGGCTGGCCATAAAAGGAACAGTAACTCCAACGTCGGGATTCTTTTTGGCTCTGGGCACAGAGCAGGTAACCACAGCGATACAGAGAGGGAAGGAGGTGCTGATGGGTTTGTACCTTGGACTTACACTGTAGAGGATGATCTGTTCAGGACATCCATGTCATAGAGTAGCTATTGCATGATTTATACTCGTAATCAGGTTCCTACTTGATAGCCTTAACTTTGCGTGGATTGCGTGTTGAACTTTGCAGTAGTTTGTTTGTTTTTACATTTCCTTAAGGTCTAGGCAAAGGTTTAGAAAGTTAGCAGACTTAAGGATAAGTATTTATTACTTTGTCCTGCCACGTTGCCATTTGAAACCCGTTCTGAGTGTTGGTGGTATTCAAGAAATTGGCCAAGATTTAGAGGGTGAATCTGTATCTTTAGGTGTACTGAGCAGAAAAGTACAATGGATCTTTTTAGTTGCCAGATAGCTTTCTTTATCCAGGCGGTCAATTTGTCAAGATCAGGCTGCAGTGTCCAGGGGGCCGGGGAGGGAAGGTTGGTGTTCAAGCTTCTCATTCCTATCAGCGGTGACTCCGCTTGCACCACTAAGTGGTGCTGTGTACATACGCTTAATTAAATCGGGAGCTGCCTGTGCCTGCCTGCTTGTGCAGTTCGGAGTGGTCATTTTAGAGAAGATGTTCTTTTGGCTGCATTTGTTCTCCTGTGATACAAAAACTTGACAATGATTGGGGGCAACTACTACTTTAGGAGGATTTCTATAAAGTAAGAAATTGCTGGTTTTATTTTGTCGTGATGGGCAAAACAATAACTGATTCAAAATCACGTCCACTGCAGCTTATGCTTCCGTAACACACCACTCAACTGATTTCTATGCGTAAATGTCTTCGGAGAGGAATCACAGGTGCCTGCTGTGACTGTAGGGACAAGCAGTATGGGCTCACAGGAACAGAACATGCTTTGCCTTCCCATCACCAGAAGAAAGAGAGAAAGAAAGAAAAGAGGTGAAGAAGGGTGCTCAGGAGCAAGAGGCTGCAAGGAAGTTGCTGTACATGATCCTTTTGCCTTGCTTTATCTGACAGAAAAGCTGCCTTCTGCTAGTTGGGTCTTGGCTTGAAAGACAAGGGGGAAGAGACTCCTGCCCCTCTCCCAGGGAGTGTGCTACTTTTGACTGGCTTGTTCTGACTATGTGATCTGCAATTACAATATTTAGGTTGCGTGCTGACAGTCTATACCACTGACTCCCTGAATGGTTTTTCATTTCTGTCCCTGCTTCCTTCTCCAGCTTTTTTCAATATATCAATTTAAAAAAAGAAAAAAAATAATAAAAATTTAACCTTACATGAACATCATGTGTTGGCTTTGGCCCCAAACACTTTATTTCCTAGAAATAAGTTGAGTCTTTTCATCAGAATACGTAAAAGATTTCTAGCCACTGTAGTACTATTGTATTGTTTGTTTTTTTAAATAAGATTCTGTCCAGGTTCCAGCATGTGCACTAAATTTCTACTGCAGTAGAAGAGAGTCTTAAGCTGAAGAGAGATTTCATGCTTGGGAGAGAAAAAGAGCAGATCTTGACTCAAAAGTAACTTTTCCAAGGGAAAGGTAAACTCTTTTGTTTCTTTGGGGATTTTTATTCTGATAGCACAAGCATCTTGTTCTCTCAGGATTTTGTAATCTCTGGGAAAAAAACCCTTGGTGTTGTGTCACTTTCCTCCTTCCCTGGTTGTGTTTTTTTCACTCCTTTCAGAGGAAGTGCTAATATTGTTATAATTTAGGAAGACATTTTTAACTTGTGACTCGGAGGTCTGCAGACATCACTGTAAAGACAGTTTCTGTGCATCCAAATGCTGTTAATCCCTTCAAATACTAAATGAAAGATGTGTAACTTGGAGCTGAGATGTCAGATTATTCCAGATGGGTCTGGTTTACTTTGCATTCAGTGTTCCTGTAGCCTGTTGCTTTGGAAGGTGCAGGTAATAAGCTTTTCAATTGAATAAATGAGCGGTAGTGGTTTTTTGTTTTCCTCCCCTAGAAATGTAGTGCTTGATCAGACTGCACTGACCTGTAGAAGTTGTGGGCACTGTGGTGTTCTCCAGAATGCTACTTGGGCTGCCACTACAAGTAGGCCATTTAAAATAATAACCTTAGACTTTAAAAACACATAAAAACTTCATGATGCTTAAAGTATAGAGCAGAGTAGTCATCAGGTTAAAATAACTTCATGCTTATGACATGCACAGTGATGGTTCCTTTCAGGTTTTTTGGTGGTTG
Source organism: Astur gentilis (assembly GCF_929443795.1). NCBI lineage: Eukaryota > Metazoa > Chordata > Aves > Accipitriformes > Accipitridae > Astur > Astur gentilis. The sequence continues at coordinate 66,205 of NW_026061098.1, read as the reverse complement.
TTGGTGGTGGTTGTTTTTTCTTCTTTAAGATGGCACTGGTTGCAGTGATCTTCAGTTTTACGGCGCAGCTAACTGTCTTAGTATAGATATGGTTCCTTTCTGCCTACTATTTCCGTTTACTGGCAGACATAGTTAAGATAGCTCTTTGGAGTTGTGGAGTGCGCGTGTGTATATAGATATATGTGTGTGTGTGTGAATGTGTCTGAAAATAATAAGGCCTAAAGTCCCCTCCCCACATCATTAGCTTTCGCTGCCCTGTATTTCAGTGTTACCAAGATTTTAAAGTGACCCAAGTATTGCTGTTGCAAATGTTTCCATGTTTGTCTAACTATTGTGATGACATAAAAAAAAATAAAATCAAAACACTAAATGTTTTATTACTTGCCCTATAAGTATATAGGCGTTCCCTGTCTAATATCTATTTCTTTTTTCAGGATTCACTGTATTTATTTTTTTTTACCCTATGAAACGGAAAGAGATTTCTGGCTTACTGTTGGCTTTTGATAGACGTTTTATCCTTGGGGAATTGCCCACCAATTACTTCATAGAGTTTGGAATTTAACTGAAGGACATTTTGCATGCCCGTGTTCAAATAGCGATGCTAACAGGCCACCATACGGTTCATGTTGATAGCTTTATGGATACTTAAAGGTAGGCAATAGTCTTATTTTTTAATAATGCTTAACCTTTTTCTCTTTGGCATGAACAAGCAAGTCTGCCTGGTTTTGTAGGACTTGCAGCTTTTCCTTAACATCAGACTTTAAAAAGGGGAGAACCAGTAGTATCAGGTACGCAGTTAGGATGGCGATTTTTAAAATACTAAGCTGCGTAACAGTCTCGGGAAGAACATGTGTGACTGGGCGTGAGAGTCTGTGGTACAGCATTACTAACCTTTGCTAAAAAAAGTTTTGAAGAATGAAGCATTTGCTTTATGAACGGTACTTGAGGACGAATTCTGATGCTGCTGCTAAAGTTTATTGAAAAATAGGCACTGATTTCAGTGATGATGCAGGTGTGGTTTCTGTTCATGCCTTAAATCTGAAAAGAAGAGAAGAGAAACCTCCATTTGAAGGAGGATTTTGTATGAAGGGTAATCAAACCAGTAACCTGCTTTAAGAACGACTTTAACATATTTGGAGCATCGGTTAAAGGCAAATAAGTCAAGTTTATCATATCCTCCTACATAAGCTGTGACTATTGAATACAGTCGGCAGTCCACCTCAGAACTTGCTGGTGTGCAACTGCAACGTGTTAAGTTGTAAGACTTCACAGCCACGAGCTGATGGGCCACAGTTCTCTCCGAGCATAAAGCGCTGTAAGTTTTAGTTTCTTGCACAGCAGTGACTCTTTTCAACATTAGTAACTATACAACAGGGTAAAAGGCAAATTTAGTGAATAATAATGTGTCGTTCTCAGAGTAGCTGTTTGCATTTCACCATGATGCAGATGCTTTTTATAGCAGTTGTGTTGGCACATGTGTTAGAATTCGGTTAATTCTCTCCTGAACTCATTTAAACTTTTGGCTTCAACTGCATCACTGGCAATATGTTTCAGAATAGAATAATTATTTCCTTTAAAAAAAAACGGGGGTGGGGGGGTAAGAAGAAGGGGTGGAGGAAGCGGGGATAAAAAAATCTGTTGTCTGCCAGTGCTGTGGGCTGCTCACTCATTTTTCTGTAGAACTTCTGGGGGTTTGTTGTTGTTGTTGTTGTTGTTCTTCTTCTTCTTCTACCTTAATGCTAATAGGCATTTCTACCTTTTCTACCTTGTTTTTCTACCTAATGCTAATAGGCATTAGCCTATCCTCTGCACCTTTGGTCATTTCCTGAAGTTTGTCTGTAGTTTCCTACATTAGTAGGTAAATGTATCTATTTTACTTTACAGAGTTTTGCTAGTTTTTTAAATTATACAAGAAATTTAAGTCTTGGAACAAATGTCTTTGCTTATTGATTTTTGTGAGTAGCTGCAAAAATCTTATGTATTAGTTGCCCCTTTTAAAATTAAAATAAAAATGAATGCTATGCAAGAAATAGGTTGCAAGTAACTGTTAGGGTCTTACTACTGCTCGCTGTTGAGAGATCGTGGGAAGTGCAGAGAATTTGTGTTAAAAGTTACGGGCATTTTTCAAGATAGTTTTCCAGGTCTGAGGCGTGCTGAAATATCTTTTTCCTATGATAGTGTGTTTAGTTTCGTTGACTTCAGCGGAACACACAGAATACATTGACTTAAACTAGCTGAGAATCTGATGATAAGGTTTTATACTCTACCTAACATAGTGTTGTGATGACCTGTCCCCTGAACTCAAAATTATGTTTGATGATCGTAACAGGAGGCCGGATCTTTGATCTGGAAATTATGCTGATAGCGACATTACAGAATCCAGGCTTGTAACTTCACTGGTTTCTTGCAGCCCCTCAAGTTCATGAAGGACAATAAAGACCCATTCTCTTTTGTTCTTGTGCTATAATCAGTGATGGAAGTATGACATTGTCAGTTGTAAGAAGTGGCTTAACTGCTGTTGGAGTCTGCTTTTATGCCTGGAAAACCTGTTGATTTGCATGGGTTTGCACAGCTTGTGCTAATGATATGGCTGGAATGAGACAGGATCTTGTGTAGTCTGCAAGGGCTGTATATGGTCCTGGTTTATAGCTGGGTGGGAGGGATTGGTTCAAGTTATTTCTGATTTGCCCTATTTAATATCTTTGTTTCCTAATGGCAACTGGCAACAGACAATGCGTATGGGTTTCAAGGCCCTGTGGAACCGAGAAGGTAGTTTGCCAGTGTTCTTACTGCTGTTGCAGACGTCGTTTCAGTGGATTGAAAGTGGCACATTCCAAGTACCTTTTCCTACCATTGCTGCATTTTGTTTTTTTTTAAATCCAGAAGAATGTTTCTGTACTTCCCTTCCCTTCCCTATAGGTGCATGTTGATTTACATTGCATGCTATTGCAGCGTTCTTAGTCTACCAGTTACAGATTACTCCTTTCAGTTCTTGTGCATTTCTGAATGTGTATCTACCTACTAAATTCACATTTATTCAGACATGATATGCGGCTGCGTGGTCCTTTGTTACCGGCTGGGCTGAAACCACGACACACTTGTATGCAGCTTTTTTTTTTCCCCCTTTCTTTTTTTCAGGTCAGTAATTTTGTTTCGAGTGTTCTGTTTCTCGAAATGAGCATTCAGTGATGGAGTTAAGTATTCTTTATTGCAGCGCTGGAAGAACGGAGGATCGCTCCTCCAAATGTGCTTTCTGGCTGGGACTAATTGTATAGGTTAAATACCTGCCTTACATACATATTCATAAAATTTCTGAGAAATAATATACATATTCATTGATTTTCCGAGAAGTCATTAGCATATGTAAATGTCCTTTATGCATGCGTGTTGAAGGTCTTCGGTGGTCTTCTGGAGTCCTCTGGTGGTCTTCCATAGTCTTCCTCACTTGTCCGCTGTTTGAACTTTGTTGTACGAGTTTGCGCAGTACGATCCCCTTCTGGGCCCCACAAACAACTTCTCTGCTTATCACCTAGCTTTTGGCTCAGTCACCACAAGAGACAGAACATATTTTCTTATCAAACAGAATACCTCCTCAAAGAGGGCATGTTATTTTGTCTTATATTACAGACACAGGAATCTTGTGCTTTATGTCCTTGGCTTGTCTACGTAAATCAACTTACAGAGGCAGTTGTTAACCTTCTAACAAATTCCTGAGTCTTTTATTTAGCAATACACTGAGTCTAAACATACGTTCTATTTCTACATCTACTAGGCCTAGTGTCAGTTTCTGCATCAGTTCAGGGGTAGAAAGATGGTTTAATAGTATGCATTGTTTGGGGTTTTTTTTGTTGTTTGGTTTTTTTTTTAGTCTTCATGCATTGTGTTTTCCTGCAATTCCCAACTTTATTGAAGAAGGAACGTTGGGTTTTTAACAGTTCTGCTGTGTAAGTTGTTATCTCTCTTAACGGGACTGATGGTGACATTGTTTAGCAGGGGTTAGGGTGAGCATCTTGTATGTATTTGTCTATGGAGTTTTAGTACTACTGATGAAAGCAGAAGGGCCGTGAGGCACAGTGCCCTTCAGGGTTTGGGGTGCCTTTCCTCATTGCCCACAGAATGCCACGTTGTCCTTAGAATCTTTGCAGCTGGTGGCAGGCCCCTCGTAGATTACAAGGCTTGGGACTTGACTTTCTTTTGTGGGCATGTAGCAGAGCTCAGAGTCTCTGGGGAGCTGTAGGTTAGGGGGTGCCCCCAGAATTTGGGATGTTGCTCAGAAGAGCGGCTCTTGAGGAGTAGCCACTGAAGGGGGTTCAGGAGTGCAGATTGAGGGCAGGAGGTGTCAGGAAGCAGTGGGGTTCCTTTCCTGACAGTTGAGGAGAAGAAAAGGGGTTTCTTAAGTTTTGGGACTGCTGGGGAAAGGGAGGAGGGTTCACCAGCCCTTCTCAGAGGAGTTTTGCAGTTGGATTTGAATGTCATAGAATCGTAGAATGGTTTGGGTTGGAAGGCACCATAAAGATCCTCTAGTTCCAACCCTCCCCCACGGACGCCGTCCGCAAGACCAGGTTGCTGAAAGCCCCATCTGACTTGGCCTTGAATGCTTCCAGGGAGGGAGCATCCGCAGGTTCTCTGGGCAACGCGTTCCAGTGCCTCGCCACCCCTAGTGAGAAACGTCTTCCTAACGCCTAAACTAAATGTACCCTCCTTAGGACTAAAGCCGTTACCGCCTTGTCCTATGGCTGTACTCCCTTGTAAAAAGTCCCTCTGCAGGTTTCTTATAGGCACCCTTTACGTACCGTGAAGTCTGCTATAAGGTCTCCCGAAAAGCTGCATGCCGGTGAGCGGTCCGAGAAGGTGAGGCGGTCGTCGGCCGGGTCGGTGTTGAATAGCAAAGTATTATGGGGCTGCTCGGTTCAGCCTTTACCTTCTGTTGTGGAGGTGCTGTGTGGGCTATCTTTGAATTGGATGAGCGTTTCAGGTGAGCTGTGGATTAGCGAGGAGGAGTGTGGGGCCGATGGCTTCTCACGAGTGCCACGCTAACGTGGTTTCTCTCGGTACCTTAGATACCACGAGTGATGATGGCTGCAGGGTCTGAGTCTGGAATGAGCGGGGAAGTGAACACGGTGGCACTTGTGAGGAGGGGGGAGTTGGGGAAGTAGTTGGCGTTGGCCAGCGGGATGCTTACTCCCTTTTCTGATTTGTTTGTGTTTGTTTTTTTCATTGCAGATGTTGAAGAGCAATGTTCCCCTTGAGGAACATCCCAGTTAGCCCGTGTGGTTTTGTGGAGGATGGATTTGGACCCTCAGCCCTCTGAAAGCTAAGTTGAGGGACCAGGCTGAGAGGAAGGGACAAAGCTGGGAATAGCAGGGAGGAGTTTTAAAGTTAGCGCAGGAGAGAGGGCTGTCCCAAAGCAGTCGCCTTTGCGCAGGAGAAGGGAGCGGGTTGCTTTTCAGCACGAGACCCGTGTGTGCCGGGCAGGGCAGTTCCAGCCCGTGTCCGCGGTGGCGTGTAGTTTGTGTAGTCTGTCTTGTGTGCTTAGACCTTCCTCGGGTCTCGATGTCCTTGTCGCGCTTTGCGCCAGAGGAGCGAGGCATGCGCTTCGGGTGCTGTCCCTAGGGTTTTGAATGCTCTTACTCATTGGCCCGGTGCCAATCGGGTGCTTCTTTTCTTGCGCTCGGAGCTCTAAAGCATGGATCGGTCTTGGTGGGTTCCGGTCAGTGCTCTATGGCAGCATTTTTTTCAGCCTGCATCGGCAGCTCTGCTCTCTAGCCGTCCGTTTTCTCGGAGTGGGACTTCTTCCCCGCATCCTGACATCCTTAGGTCTCGACGCCAGGCTTCTGGCGCATCTGTCGTCTGGGTTTTGACAGTGCTGTCTTGTAACGGGCCGCTCCGTTTGACTCCTCTGGGTCTGCTGTGGAGCCTCCTGGCCTCGCGGTTGCGGCCCCGTAGGTCATCTTGCCCGACGGCGCCTCCCGTCCGGGGGTCATTCTTCTTGCTGAGAGTTTTCTCTCTCGTTGAATCACCTCGTTGGTGGCGTTCCACGTGGTGACGTTCCGCACACGGTGTGCTTGGCTTGGAGCTGCTCTGCCTGGGGGGGTGTGGAGTCAGGGGTAGGTGGAACAGCGATAAGAGTCTACGGGTGAAACGTTGATGTGCCTAGACCGTTTAGGCGAGGGTTGTACAGTCGTCTCGGCTCGAGTAGCCATCAGCGGCCTGCGCGGACAGCCGTGCCGATAGTGTTTCACGGAGACAATTGGAGCCGTGTGGCAGGGGTTGCTGAGGGGCAGTGAAGCGGATTTGAGTCTCTAAGGTGTTAAGACTTGCACGTGATGGGCTCCAAGTTTGGCCCTGGGTTTTTTTGGTTGGTGGGGTGTAGGGTTTAGGGTTACTCCGTGCGGGGCCCGGATGATAGAACACCAGTATGATGATCAAAGTCGCCCCTTTATTGAGCTTAGCTGATCATTCTTACACAACTCTCTAAGTTGTTTAGAAGCTTTGATTGGCTGCTGCACGCAAGCATGTGGTGTCCACGCGCACAAGCGTAAGCGGTGATTGGTTACATCGATACTGTCCACGCGTAGAAACATAAGATACAGTTAGTTATACTCGCTCTGTACACGTGCATACACACAGGATATAATTGGCTATGTTAGAGCATGCAAAACTTGTCTTAGTCCAACTGGTCGAGATAAGCCCCTGAATTGAGGTCGGTTGTGCCAAGTTCCCTTTATCGTGGAATGTGCACCTGTGTTTTTCTAATTGGGATCTTTCTTCTTCTATCTTCTTGTTTGTTCTGTTCAGAGCCTTCAAAGGTGTCTGGAACTCTCTTGCGACCATGAGCTACTTTCAGGGCCAGTAACGAAGTTCCATATAATTGAACCCTACAGTGGGCAGGGGGGTGTGTGTGTTGGGTTTTTGTGTTGTTTTTTTGTTTGTTTTTTGGTTGTGTGTTGTTTTTTTTGTTTGTTTGTTTTTAAAATGACAGGCTGTAGCTGCATTCCAGATGGTCTTTGTAGATGGAATCAAGACCTCTGGAGTTGTGAAGCTCTTGCTCTGCATCCAGGTGACTCATTCAATATGTTTGGTTGTTTTTTTTTTCAGATGTGGAGGGACAGGATGTGTCCCACAGAGCGATGGGGGAAGGCAGCAGAGCACTGTAAGGAGTTGAGTCCGTGGGTGGACTCTGAAGGAAGATGCATCCGGTGGCTCTATGAGACTGCTTTGCTTTGCTGTGTTTTGCAGTTTTCTTGCATTGTATTGGTCTGTATTTGCCTTTGCCCTGTGGTGTTTTGTTGTGTATTTGTATCGACTGTCATGTGAGACTGTCTCGCATTGCCTGGCCCTGCATTGTGTTTTGTATTGCAGTGCTCTGTACTTGTATGGATTGCCACCTGAGACTGCCTTGCCTTCTATGGTTCTGTATTGGTTTTGTATTGTTTTGGTCTGTACTTGTATTGACTGTCACGTGAGAGTCTCTTGCATTGGCCCTGTTCTGTTTTGTCTGGTATGGCAAGGCTCTGAGTTGTTTTGCCTTGACTGAGGTAAGAGTACTGCCTTGTATGGCATTACATTTGCACGTGAATTACATGGCTCTATGTTTGTGTGTGTCTTGTATGGCATTGTAGAGGCAGCGTAGAAGGTTTAATGACTTCGGGCTCTTTGCATGCAGAGTTGAGGGGATCGCAATTGGACTGTGAACTAGCATTGAGTAAGGCAGGAACTGGGCAATGGTGTTCATCTTGTTTATGCAGATGCTTTGTGGCAAGTCTCTAGAAATGGTCAAGGCCTTGAGGTCTAAGTAGCAGCGTGATGGGTCTTGGAGCGATCGGTAACTTTGGGACAGCTCTGTGTTTGTGATGCTCTGGTTTTTTCAAGTGTCATGGAGGACACTGGCTGTGAGGATGTGTTATTTTTGGAATAGGTGGGAAGCAGGGTAGGGGAGTGGTGGAGGACTTCTCTCTCGAGGATGAAGTGTCTGTTGACAAGCTTTGTGTGTTGTTTTTGCAGGTGATGACAGGGCACGAGAGGTGCTTGAAAGAACCTTGCGTTTAGGTGACATGGCGCTACGGAGGTTGGACTGTGACACGTGGCACTGTGAAAGCTAATTATCGGGTTGAAAATGCACGGATGGTGGAGATGATGGTGCGTGTTGAAATGTTGGTGTAACGGAAGGGCAGTTTGTGGGGAGGTTGGTTGGAAGGAGGTTGGGCTGGGGCCTGGGTTTTTGCAGGTAGGGTGCTTTTTTGAGGCCCCTGCTGCTGCAGACGGGGTGACGGCCTCTTGAGGCCTGTGGACGGTATGATGGATGAGTTGAGAGTGAGGGCTGGCGTTCATGTGATCTGAACGAGTGGTGTGTTGTGAATGTCTCTAACCTTGTAGGGTTCTGTGGTTAAGCCTTTTTGGTTTTTTTTTTCCTTTCAGGTTGGATGTAGAGTTGAGATGTTTTTCAGGGAATTAGGAAAAAAAACCCAAACTTAGAATAAAAAACCCCAGCTGGGATATGGGTTGGTTTTTGGTGTGTCCTCCCCTGCCCCATTTATTTTTTCTTTTCCCTGGTCCCAGCTGCTCCATGAGGCAATGTTGATTGCCAATGTTTGGACTGGGGTCTGCCTCGGGCCTGGGTTTTCAAAGGCAGGGCGATTTTTTTTGTTTGTGGTTTTTTTTTTTTTTTTTTTTTTTTTTTTCCAAGGCTCCCGGGAACGGTGTTCCTGTGGAGCGCTCCCCTGGAACCTGGTAATTGCCAGTCAGCACAGAGAGATATGTTGTTCGGTGGATGGTCTTTGGAAGACAGTTGAGGATTTTGTGGGGGGAGTTGGACTAGATGGCCAGCATGGAGTAGGCCAGGGTTGTGAAGTGCGTGAGTGTAACTGTATTTGTCTGTGGTGGGTTTGTAAAATATTTGGTTGCTCTTTGTAGCTTGTGATGTAATGATATTTTTCAATTTCTGGTTTTGTGTCGAGGTGTGGAAGTGGACGGTCTGTCAAGATGATTGGAGGTCACTCGTTTGGTGCCCGGGAACAGGGATCATGGCGGTAATGTCACCTCAGGGAGTAAAACTTCTGGATGTGCAGCGATGTATGTAATGGGAGCGAGGAATGTGGAAAAGACCACTCCGTAGAGCATTGCAGGTACTAAATAGTGGCATTTCTTCTTCAGGTAATGCTAAATTTTTGGAGTTTACATGTATTTGTAAAAATAGTGATTAAAAGAGGACTAAATCTAATAGTGTCAAATATTTGACGAGTGAGGCCATAAGTCTTTTCTATATATTGTAGAAAAAGTACATTGTAGAATTGGATTGAAATACTGACATAGCTGAATCTATGTGGAATGAGTAATGGACCAAATGAAGCACTGAAAATAAAATGTAAAAAAGACAGGTAATTATGTGTCCTTGTGGGAATTACAGTACTAATGGCAATCACAAAGGGAAGCGTAGAGGGAAGCATGGGCGTTTAGTGCCCATAGGTAAACTTAGCTGTTGAAGTAAGTGAAAGTGTCTGTTGGAATTAGGCATCCAAGGGCGAGTTGTAGATACCTTGAGGTAAATGTAGCTGCTGCTGGGTTAATGGAAAGGGGGTGCATTCCTTCCTCTAGTGATTGCAGAACTTTGAAATTGGAGCTGTAGGTAGAGACCCGTGAAATGGGCTCGGGCGCGGTGCGGCGCCGAAATGGGCTCGGGCGCATGTGTTACTTTTCTTAAAGGGGCTGAGGTACTGTGTAACTCTGAAATGGGCTTGATGAGTGGATAACATGTGTGTAATATGTGAGGGGTTTTTTTATTCTGTTTTCCTTCTCTTTCCCTGACCCTTTGTGGTGCTCTCTACTCTTTTCATTCATGTCTTCTCTCTCTCTCTCCAACCTCCTGTGCTTTTCATAGTCTCTCTCTATCTCTTGTCATTATTATCATCTGACGCTCTGTGTTACTTTCTGTCCCATCGTATCATGTTGTATGTTTCTCCTGCTTTTTTCTTCATCTGTCCAGATCCCTGTCCCTTGTTTCTTCTATTGCTGTCCCTCTGCCTTGCTTCCTCTTGCCATCTTTTCTGTATTTCTCTCTGTTCCCTTCCCTCTTCCATCCTTTCTAACTGTATCCCCCTCTCCAGCTAGCTGTCCCTTCTCTTTTCTCTCTTCCTCCATGTCTCTCTCGCAGCCTATCAATCACAGTTGTTTTTTCCTCCAGTGCTGTCCTGCTCTGTCCCTTGTTTCTCACTCTCGTTCTGTCATGCTCCCTGTGTCTTTTTGGAACTCCTCCATCTCTGTCCTGTAGCCTATCACTATTTTTTTCTTCTGCCATCCCTTTGTCCTTCTTCCAGTCTTTGTGTCTCTCTCCCTTTGTTCTCCCTCCCTTCTTTTTTTTCCTTTCTTGCTACATCTCTGTTCTGTACCACAAAAGCACGGAGGGTGTTTAGTAACAGAGAAGAAGGATATAGGCAAGGACAAAGGAAATTAATGGCTGTTATTCGGGAAGAAAGGGGAAGAGGGCCTAGACGAGACTTGCCCCGACTGGGCAAGGATCAATGCGCTTTGTGTAAGAAATTCAGTCATTGGTAGAGGGAATGCCCAGGGAACAAGGAGCATCAGAGGGCTCAAACAGGAAGAACAGTAGCCTCTGTGAAGGGAGACTGACGAGAACCTGGGGAATCTACCCTAGCGGATCCACTGGTTATAATTAAGCTAGGGAAAACAGAACAAGAGGTAGAATTTTTGGTAGATACAGGAGCAACATACTCGGTTTTGAATCAGGCTTTGATGCCCCGGGGAATGATTATGTCACGGTGAAAGGAGCGACTGGCCAAAGTGAAAAGGCATAGTTTTGTAAACCTTTAGAATATAAATTAGGAAAACAGTGGGGCATTCATAAATTTTTATATATGCCGAACTCCCCAAAGGCCCTTTTGGGAAGGGACTTGTTGGAACCATTGGGAGCAAAAATTGTATTCAAGAAGGGAGAAATTACTCTGGAGGTAAAAGATCAGCAAAATATTCAAATATTGAGCCTAACCTTAACCAGTCTCCCCCTAGAAGGACTCATTAATGAGGACATCTTAAAGCAAGTGTACCCGGGGGTATGGGCTACCGATGCACCTGGAAGAGCGAAAAGTGTTCCACCTGTTGAAGTTAGGATCAAGGAAGGCCAAAAGCTGGTAAGAATTAAACAATATCCCCTAAAGAAGAAAGACAGAGAAGGAATCCGGCCGGTGATAGAAAAATTTTTGCAGTTGGGACTATTAAAAGAGTGTGAGTCTGAATTCAATCCCCCTATATTACCTGTTCGGAAGCCCGATGGGTCATATTGGGTGGTCCAAGACTTATGGGCGGTGAATAAGATAACTGAAGATCTTTACCCGGTAGCGGCGAACCCATAGACCCTGTTAACCGTGCTAACACCTGAATTGACTTGGTTTAGTGTTTTAGATTTGAAGGATGCTTTCGTTTGCCTCCCTCTCCGTGAAGCCAGGCAAAACTTACATTTGAATGGGAAAAGCCCAAGAGCGGTCGAAAGACCCAGCTCACTTGGACGGCCTTGCCACAAGGATTTAAGAATAGGCCTACCGTTTTTGGCAATCGGTTTGCGAAAGACTTGGAATCCTGGGAAACCCCGTCTGAGGAGGGGAAGCTGTTGCAGTATGTGGATGATATCCCGATCGCCACCAAAACAGAGAAAGATTGTACGACGTGGGCGGCGAGTCTGTTGAATTTCCTGGGACTTCAGGGGTACCGGGTATCCAAGAAAAAGGCACAGGTAATGCAAGGCAAAGTGAATTATTTGGGCTATGAAATTAGTGCGGGACAAAGACCTTTGGGACAGGCCTGTAAAGAGGCAATATGTCAAACTGGGAGACCTCAGACAGTAGAAGAGTTATGGACTTTTCTGGGAATGACAGGGTGGTGCCGATTGTGGATCTATAATTACGGATTGCTTGTTAAACCACTGTATGCGTTGACAGCCACTAAGCAGAAACACCTTGAGTGGAATAAGGAGACCGAACGAGCCTTTGAGCTACCGAAAAAGGCTTTGATGTCGGCCCTGGCCTTAGGACTCCCAGATGCGAGTAAGCTGTTTCTTCTTTACTCCCATGAGAAGCAGGGCATTGCTCTGGGAATATTAGCACAAAACCTGGGCCCGTATCGATGGGCAGTTGCCTACCTCTCTAAGCAGTTAGACACGACTGCAAAAGGTTGGCCTGGATGCCTGCGGGCGGTTGCGGCTGTGATACTAAATACACAGGAAGCCCGAAAGTTTACTCTGGGCCAGAAGATGACTGTTCTGGTGTCTCACGCAGTATCAGCAGTACCGGAAGCAAAAGGCGGACACTGGCTCTCTCCACAAAGATTCCTGAGATATCAAGCTATATTGGTAGCGCGGGATGACGTGGAGATTGTAGTCGCTAACATTGTCAACCCAGCTTCTTTTCTCAGCAGGAACACAGGAGAACCGGTACATCGTGACCGTTTGGAAACCATCGAAGCAACGTACGCCAGTTGCCCAGACGTGAAAGACGGCCCCATGGAAAACGGGGAAACTCGCTTCACAGACGGAAGCAGTTATGTCCTAAACAGTAATCGACACGCGGGATACGCCGTCACTGCCAGCCAAGAGGTAATAGAATCGGGGGCTTTGCCCAGGAACACCTCCGCACAGAAGGCAGAAATAATTGCTCTAACCCGCGCCCTGGAATTGGCCCAGGGCAAAGTTGTGAACATTTATACAGACTCAAAATATGCCTTTGGAGTTGTACACGCACGTGGAACAATTTGGAAGGAGAGAGGACTAGTGAGTTCTCAAGGGAAAAATATCAAACACGCAGAAGAAATTCTGAAGTTACTGGAAGCTGTCCAGCTCCCTAAGAAAGTAGCAATTATGCATATTAAGGCACACCAGAAAGCGAGCTCAGATTTGGAAAAAGGGAACGAGCTGGCGGACAGAGAGGCAAAACAAGTGGCCAAAACACAGGTAAAAACAGAAGGGGCCTTAATTCCTGATAGGTGGATTTCCCTAGAAGGTAAGCCAGAATACACTAAGGAAGATCAAAAGCTCATTACAGGTTTAGAAGGGTCATATAATGAAGAGGGGTGGGCTCATACCCCACAGGGAAAGCTAATCGTTCCCTCTTGCTTATTATGGCATTTGATAGGGGAGGAACATAGGAAAAGACATTGGGGAACAGAAGCCCTGTATAATCATCTGATAGGAGAAATTGTGGCTAGGAATTTATACGCCACGGTGAGGCAGTGTGATCGCACAACAGTGTGATCTTTGCCTCCAGACTAATCCTAAGAGCACCCCCAAGCTGGAAATGGGCCAGACTGGAAAAGGCAATGGGCCTGGACAACAATGGCAAATTGCTAATGTTTATTCATTACTAAAACACACCCACTTGTGATTTGCAGCTATGCATGTTCCGTAGCTTTCTCATGGGAACTTCTTCAAAAGTTACTTATGAAGTTATGCCAAGGTCACACTGTCCCTGTTTTTCTCCTGATATCAGCAAAGCCAGCTATTTTCGGCCAAGGCCTAGTCTTGCTGCTCAAACTGACATTCTTTCACACAGAACTCTGCTCGCACAGCTTTTCTATAGACCCACGTCCTTTTTCATGAAGCCAATTCCCAACAATTCCCCCTTTTTCTTTTTGTGCGAGTAGAGCTTGGTGTGTCAGCTTTGAGACTCCTTTTATCATGCACCCATACGGAATTCTAACTATTACACAGATTAATATCAATATACCCAACCATCATAAGGCTTCCTTAATCAATGACATTACCCATAGTGTTATCCCGCCGAATATTGATTGTAACACTCCATCAAACCAACTAGTTTCTTGCTGGATCTTTGTGTATGTTTCTTCAGCCAATCTATTTGTTTGTATATAGATTGAGGTAAAATTTTAACACCTGCTGTATTGCCCTTTGCAAAGATCTGTGAACACAATTAATTAAACACAGTAAAAACAACATTATACCTAATAAAATACATAAGCACACAAAAAGAGGTTTGATTAATAGCTTTAGCTAGTGACACCCAAACGTTCTTACTGTCCCATGGTGTTAACCGATGTGGATCAATCACCGGTGTCACTGTCATGCTGCTTACTACAGTCAGTGTGTTCGATATCAATCTCAGCATAAGGTTTCAAATTTATGGGTAAATCAGGAACGTATCTGCCAGACATGGAGGATGTGATGGGGTTTTTTTGTTGTGTTTTTTTTTTGTTTTGTTTTGTTTTGTTTTTTTTGTCCAATTGCTGCCAAGGCTTGCCATCCCGGTGCACTTAGTTGTCTTGTAGAAGTTAAGGTACCGCTGCCCCACAATAAATCCAGCAGCGGCTGTAAGTCTGTATTTGTAATACCACAACAAGGTTGAATCCACTGTAGGTCTCCGTTTAAATCTTTCTCCCTCTTTTTGTTTTTGAGCAATCCAGGCTTGCTTAATAACTTGGGATGCCATTTTCCTTAATAAGCTGAACAAGGTAAAACTATTACAATAGCTAAAATCACAGTAACTACAATAATGCCCATAATTCTTTGAGCCAACCCGTTACCCCTAATGACCCAGACCATGAGGAAAATGAACCATCTATACATTCTTGTGCCATCTTGCTCCACGAACTCAGCCCAGCAATCGGTAGGTGCCAGCTTTCCGTGGGCGTCCCCACAGAGGCAACGATGGCCTCACTGTACACCAGCCCGATGCTCTTCGGAAAATCCCAGTATTTATACATTTGCAGAGGAACGGGTTTTAGCACACGTGGCCAGCGGGTGCCAAAAGTCCGCCTCGGTTGCAATCTATGACGCATGCGCTCGCTGGCCAGGCGCGCTGCACGAGTCATAGCCATCTTGTCTATTGGTTCATGGGCTTTACGATACAGTTGCGATGCACAGAGAATCTTGACCTGTTATGTTAGCCAAGGTGACCTATACATTAGTTTTTGGCTGAGGTAGTATTCATATTGCCACATCATCTATGATGCTCCAGATGATGATGGTCATGCAAATCGAACAGGAGTCCATCGTGGGCCTGTATCTGTGGAAACACAATCAACCTCGTTCCCAGGTTATTAATGGAAATAGACCTTACCCCTAATTTTGGCTTTAACTAACTTTTACCCCACACTGTCTTCCCGTAATCACACTATGTTTAATCAAATTATGCTTTACACACTTTTTACCTAAAGCAGGTTCTATATACAATAAGGCACGCTGTTCTGAAAACCTCTCTGAAGGACTCCGTGTCCACTAGTAATACTCTATTAGTTAGAATCTGTCAGATCAGTGGCTCCAGCACCCGCCGGTGCCGTGCCAGTCGCCATTGGAACAATTCCGGGTCCAGCATCAGTGCGAAGCCATGGCTTGTCCCACTTAGCCAGGATCTCCCAGTAAGTTTTACTTCTGCTGATCTGCACCATTTCCTGGATTCTGGGTCCTTAGACATTACCATGATTCCTGTACTTTGTTGCGTCCTTTCTGCCTGTAAAAGAACATGATGCACTACCATTGGTGGGTCTTTGTGATCACCTGTCAATCTAAGATAATTTAGCACAAATAAGGCTTTGGCCAATCGTTCCTCTGGGAGTAAGCCCTGGGTTCCCCCCTTTTGTTTTTGCAGCATGTTCTTTTAGGGTTTGGTTGGCCCATTCGACAATAGCCTGTCCTGTGGGAAGATGTGGAATACCGGTACCGTGGTGAATTCCCCACAAATTACAAAATCGAGCAAATCGTGTAGAACCATAGGCTGGGCCGTTGTCCATCTTAATTTCTTGAGGCACACCCAGTACTGCAAAAGAAGCGTGAAGATGTCATTCAATATGTAAGGCCTTTTCTCCAGTTCGTGCCGTGGCCCACATGGCAGCAGGATAGGTATCAATACACACATGCACAGAACGCTTTGCACCAAACCACATGACATGGGTGAAATCCATTTGCCACAACTGCAATGGCAAAAGACCTCGTCGGTTAACCCCACAGCCCAAGCCGAGCCCTTCCTTTTGACAATCAGGGCATGCTTTAACGATACCTTGGGCATCAGTAAGTGGTAAGTCAAATTGCTTTGCTAACATCCTAGCGGGTTGGTGCAAGAACGCATGCGATTGCCGTGCTTTGTTGAAAACGATTCCCTGGAGGAGGCTCCCGTGGCGCTGCAACCAATTGGTCAACTCTGTCATTTCCCGTTTCTCATCTGCACAGTGTTCTCATACCCAAGAGTTCTACCAGAGGGGTCATATTGCCATTAGTGATACCGCAAAGATTCCGCACCCACTGGATATCTCCCACAAGCTTCTGGACATCATGTAACATTGAAATTTCTCATGTTATTTGAACCTTCTGAGGTTTAACATTGCTAGCATTTATGTGCCACCCCAAATACTTCCAAGGTGCTGCCTTTTGCACCTTTTCAGGAGTGATTATTACTCCGCGATGGCTTAAGATGTCCTGCAATTGAGTTAAAATCTCATCCTGTGGCAAGTTACTGAGGTAACTGCTTTCTTACAGGCTCTGATGCCCAGGCCACATACACCTGACGCATCGTGGGGGAATTGCGCATTCATTGCGGTAACATGACCCAATGGTATCTCTTATAGGGTTCTGCCTTGTTAATTGATGGTACCGAAAAGGCGAACCGTTCAGCGCCATCTGGGTGCAATCTTTTAGATTTATAATTAACAAATCCCATTCTTCTGGAAGCATAACTGGAGATGGCAAACCTGGCTGCAGGGCTCCCATACTGTGCATCACCACATTCACAGCTCTGAGATCATGTAACAGTCTCCGCTTCCCACTTTTCTTGGGAATGGTAAATATTGATGTATTCCATGGACTAGTAGAAGGAACAACTTGTCCCGCTCTCAACTGGTCCTCAACTAACCCTTGTATTTTTAGTAGCCTTTCAGAATTTAGCAGCTACTGATCAATCCAAACAGGTTCATCTGTTTTCCAGTTAATTTTCAGAATCGGCTACCCCTCAGTGACCGCTCCTAAAAAGGATGCGTCACTAACATTGCCTTCATTTGGCTCAATAAATCATGGCCTACGAGGCCAAACAATTCAGTTGGGGTAGTCATGACATACGGACACGTCGTAATGTGTTCACCATCGGGGAACACAAATGTAATTGGTAGCTGACTTACTAAGGTGGCTTGTGTGCCCCCTATCCCTGCAATACCAAAGTTTGGATTGATCGATGGCCATGATGGAGGCCAAATGCATTGTGAAATAATCATAACATCAGCACCTGTATTGATTGTCATCGGTTTCTTGACAACAACTCCATCGGGCCCTTCCAATTGCACTACCTTTTCTGGTTTACCTCTTGTTGTGTCCATGGCAAAGTATACCTGCGGTTTCCCTGTGGAGCCGAATCCACCATCTCCACGTTGTACTTCACCTGGGTTCGGAACACACGACCTGAATGGAACTAATTGTGCTATTCTGGTACCTTTAGGAATAGAAACAGGAGGGATTAAAACATGAATCATAATTTTCACAGTCCCACAATAATCTGCATCAATAAGCCCTGGGAGCACCAGAATTCCTTCTAGAGCTGTTGAAGATTGCCCCATTAAAAATGCACTAAGTCCAAACCCCAATGGTCCCTTTATGTTGACTGCGGTTTCCACATCCACTCTGGAGCTTCCTGCGGTGGCGGATCTGGTGGTTGCGAGGCTGCCTGAGGGCTGGCAGCTCAAGCCCCTTGCATTCGTGTCGTCGCGCGAGGGGCCTTCGCAGTCGGTGTAAAGTTTCCCTTCTTCCTGTATTCTTGGTGGTATGGTTATCTTTCTTACACTTGTTGCAGCACTTACTGTTAACAGTACCTGTACATTTGCTCCTAATGTGTCCACGTTTGCCACAGTTAGAACACTTGACCAAGGGTGTCTTACTGGCCTTGTGTTTCTTTGTAGCTCCTTGGAGAGCTGTGGCAGCATAGGCTACTTTCTGTGAGTCCACTGATCGATCCGTGTATTCTATCATATCAACGATGTCTGCATTTTTCGGCAAATTACACAATGCTTTGTGTGTCTTTTCAGTAGCATTTTCAAAAGCGAGTATTTTGAACGTGTTTTCTTTCATGCCCTCGTTCATGTCAGGGTGGTCATAAATTGTATTCTCCTGTTTCACCTGGGTAAAAGCATGGCTGTACATATTGTCTGGTACGGTAAGAAAAGCTTGATACGCCAAGATCTGTGATAGATGATGAACCTCAGTGACACATTGTAACTGAGCGTTCCCTGATGCGAAGGGTCCAGTACCCATCGGCATCTGCATGGTTACTCCCCATAGTGGATCTGTTTGTTGTCGTGATGTTGCTTGTTCCCTATCACAGAGCTTCTCCCACTGCCAGAAAAACACTAACATTCGGGCGGGTGTCAAAATCAACTGTGCTAGCTGTTTAATATCTTGAGGTATCAGCGTATCAGCAGAAAAAATGAATTGCAGTATTTGGTGAGTTAACGCAGATTTGATTCCGTACTGACTCACAGCATTCCTTAATTTCTCAATGACCTTCCAGTCAAACACCTCCCATTTTTTCTGTCCATTTGATGCAATAACTGGGAATGCTTAGAGCATAGTCCCTTCTATAATGGCATCTGTTATTACACCCCTCCAATGTCTCTGCCTTTCTTCTGCAGCGGCTATTACAGGCGGCTCCGTGTCTGTCACGGGTGCGGTTGGTTTCCCCGTCTCTTTTCCCCATTTCCTTTAACAATTCTAACATTGTCTCTTTTTGTTCTATTATTAGAGTAGCCAAGTCCTTGTTTGCATTATTTGAATCAGGGTGTATGCTAGGTATAATTTGTTCATGTTGAACGGTGGTATCTGAGGGCTGGTTTTTCGTAGGCAGATTTTTACTCACTCCCTGATTCTGTAGGGTTTCCTTTAATCGTACGGTTAGGGAGGCTTGGGAACTGTCGGATGGCTGATTAATATCGGCAGTCCCAGGGAGTGGAGCAGAAGTCAAGGGCACGAGAGTAGGCGAACAAGCTCCAAAAAGTCTCTCTCGCTGCATTATGTTTTTCTCCCCGCTTTTCCCTTTCGCTTGCGGTTGGAGAGAGAGAGCAGCAAAAGCAGACGCAGACGCTTTACGATCTGCTTTCATTTCTTACAGAGTTGTCTTAATCAATTTCCATAAAGTTACAAGATCTTTAACTTCTTTAGACCCGTCACTAATTTCATCCCATAGGGAGGTTCCGATAGCATTCCAGGTACTAAGCTCAAAAGCTGTACCCACACTAATTGAAAGGTTTCTGTCCTTGCTTCATTAGTTTTTTAGCTGATTTATCATCATCAGTTACCATATCCCATAATACGTCTCCTAATCTACACCATTCACTCTCCTTAAATAATAAATCCGGATTCTTAAAGCATCCCTTAACGCGACCCAGCGTGACTAACCCCGAAATTTGCTTAATGCAGTTTACTCCCCGCTTTTCTAAAAAGCACTGTAATAATTTTAGGGCTACCTCTTGATCCATTGCCGGCCGGCTTCTTGATACTCCTGGGTGCTACCTTGATTAAGGCACCTCGGTTAAAAAGTCTTTGCAGCCTTTTTCCAGTAGCCCTCACTGACGGCGAACCCCTTTTGGACGGTCCAGGCACGAGAGTTAACACACCAACCAAGACGATCAGCGTTCGGTTAATCTTTTGCCCCCCGGTCGCTGCTACCGGTGCTTCTCAGTGTCCGTCGCTCCAATTCCCCTTTCTTCGGTCCCCGTTCGGGCGCCATTTGTTGGAGCGGCGGAGGAATGCACATAAGTCGACCCAATATGAGTGATAGAAGTGATTCAACTTTATTTGCACGGATAGCTCATATTTATACAGTTTGCGATAATTATGCCTACTAGTCCTAATATGATTGGTACATTGCTAATGTTTATTCATTACTAAAACACACCCACTTGTGGTTGGCAGCTACGCGTGTTCAGTAACTTTCTCATGAGAACTTCTTCAAAAGTTACTTGTGAAGTTATGCCAAGGTCACACCGTCCCTGTCTTTCTCCTGATAACAGCGAGACCAGCTGTTGTTTTTCTCCCAATATCAGTAAAGCCAGCTATTTTCAGCCAAGGCCTAGTCTTGTTGCTCAAACTGACATTCTTTCACACAGAACTCTGCTCGCACAACTTTTCCACAGGCCCATGTCCTTTTTCAGCAAGCCACTTCCCAACAAAAGGTATTCCTAGAAAAAGTTTCCCGTTTATAAAGCAGGAGTTTGTTGGGGCTGAATTACAGTTCCTTTGTAACTGAATTGGGTCAATATTCCGAAAAAGGGGAATATGTTTATTTTTGAAACAGGTCAATACTTGCATGTGTTGTGCTGGCAAGGAGGAGGCTTCTTAAATGTAGAACTTGTTAAATTTAAAAGCACACCTCCACTCTCCATAGTATTGCTTCTATGTTAATTCAGGGTTAAGATATTCGTTCACTTCAGTTTCTGTGAATCTGTTAGGGCAGCGTGCTCTAAGGTGATGGGAGGGAGCAGGGGGAAGAAGGGGAGGAGGAAAAGCAAAATATCTGGAACCTGCTCTTCCATGACTCCTGCAAACTGTAATGTTATTTTTTTTTTCCCAAGCCTGAAAACTGTACTTGGCAGTGGGATTGTGGCTATCGTGTTAATATTCTTCCTTCCTTTCTTGTTTTGGCCTCTCCAGGAAGCGATTCGAGTAATCCTTGGAAATCTTGATGATTTACATGCATTTTCTACAGACCACTATCTTTCTGTGTACCCTTTCTTTCCTACTTGTAAAAGAAAAGGTCCAATGACTTGTATCTGTTGGGCATTGCTTAATTTGACATTCCTGCCTAGTAGTGCGCAGATCTTTAGCTGGAGTACGACTCCTCTGAGCTTCGCAGTTTTACATTAGCTGAAGATCCTCCTCAGTTGTTGCCTTCACCAGAGAACTGATGTATGTAAAAAGAATGTTTTGCAGTGTTTTCAGATGGCCACCCCTGCGTTCCAAATCTGATTTAGCCAGAGAAAACGAACGTGCATATATAAAGTCCCAGGAAGCCCACGTAATGCGATTGCAAGGAAAGCTAGTGCGTTGTTTCAAAAGGTTAATAAAATGTAAAGCGCTCCTTACAGGCGCAGCAGCGTTGGCCCTCTAGTAGAGAAGACCGCAGTAGTTTTCTTGTAAGGTACATTAGGATTAAGTATTGTAGTTGCTGTAGTGTAAAGGGTTACGGAGAAGTTACTCTCCTGAGGCTGTTGTTGCAGAGAAAAGTAAGTTAGTGGAAGGAGAAGCCTTTTCAGTCCTAAGGTGCGTCAGTTTGTGAATCGGATCAGGCCTTTCGGCATCATCTCCTCCCGTGATTCCGAGTGCCCAGGAGTAATGAACACCCGCGTGTTTCCGCCTCCAAGGCATCCCCTTCCAGTCTCAGCAGACTGCGTTATTGCCACCCCTGGTCCTAGCAGGCAAGAACGAGATCATCCTCTTTCTCTGTCAGAAGCTGGTAGGTATGAGAGCAACTTATTCCTGTTGCTGCCAGGAAGAGAAAGTAGCCCAGAGCATCGTCAGACAGGAGGCACCCAAACAAAGGAAGCCTCGTTGTTGGTTTGCTTCGCTAAAGCGCAGCCAGTTTTGCCTGCGTGCTTGAGGAGGGTTTGATTCACGAGCTTGTATTTCTGGAACTGGGAAGTCCATCCACCTGCTCAGGCAGCACCGGGCCCTGCGGAGAACTGCAAGCTCAGAGGCCTGGCGTGATGAGTTGTCCTGCAGTCTGTGTGTCGGGCTCCTCGCTGTAGCATACCTCTTAGTTAATCGCCAGCTGTGGGAGTCCTTGAAGCCAAACTCAAACGAACAATTTCATCCCTTAAAGGAACTGACTGTGTCATCTAGGCAAATCTTGGGCTTCATCTCTGGTCCTCAGGATGCAAATGGAGTAAAAGTATTCATGCTATCTGTTTCTTCCTGAGGTCAGAGGCACGTAAGAAGGCTGCTGCCTGGCGTCACCCATTCGTGCATGCATGAGCTCCTAGGTGTGCGAACTGCACCCCCAGGAAGGAACGTCTGTAACTGTGGCGTTTGTCATGTCAATTATCTTTTGTTCTCCCATTTTGAGGAGGACTGTGAAGTGAATGTAATGATGCTAGTCCTGTGAATCCTAGTCCTTTTCAGGTTTAAAAATAATTTTTAAAAGAATTACTTTTTAGTTAGGAAAGCTGATGAGGTTTTCTTCACAGGGTTGGGAGAGCCTGGCATGTTGTTTTTTGCGGGAAGATGTGAGGACTGAAGCCAGATGCAGTTAAGGAAACACAGTGCTATGAATGCAAGCAACTGATGGAAGAGTGTCACCTGGATGAGTGTTTCTTGTAATGTGTTACTAGCGTATGGTGTCTCCTCACATCTCATTTCTCCGCTGTGTAGTTCGATGTGTCACTTGTTCAGCTGCTGCTGCTCATTAAATATAAATCTCCATTGGCAGGAGCAGTTACAGGGTCGTGGATCTTGGACCAAGATCCTCAAAACCCCCTAGCTATGCGAGGTTTCCCTGCCGCACGCGCACTGCCTTTGTGTCCTGACGCTCTGTTTCTCCAGAAATGTCCGTATTTGCGTGGGGAGTTTCAAGGACCTGCCTGTGGACGCGACGGCCCCTACACCCCTGATGTATTCTTCTGGTGCTGCATCCTCTTCTTCGCCACCTTTGCCCTGTCAAGCTTCTTGAAGAAGTTTAAAACCAGCCGCTACTTTCCAACCAGAGTAAGTAGAAGGAGGTGGCCAGTGTCCATCTCCGCACTCGTTTCCCAAAATGGCTTTCCTGGAGCACTAAGCAGTATTTGCCCTGCCTTGGTCAAGCTGGGAAACGTTGGCCTTGCAGGCCAAGCTCTCCAAGAGCTTGGATGTCCCACACTCATTTCCATGAGTGCAAAATCATCGTAGCGTTTCCCACCTGCCTCGTGACCTGCCCCAGATTGAAGATTTTTGGGGTTTGATTTTTTTTAATTTTTTTTCTTCTCCTCAGGTAGTAGGAAGTCAGGTTTCCCAAAGTTTTGGGGGTTGGGGGTTTCGGTTTGTTTTTTTTCCCCTACCTTCTGCGCATTATGTGCTCGAGTGGAAAGTAGATTCGAATGAGGAGCTTCCTTTTGAGGACTAAAGGATGCCTCAGTGCCTTGTTGCCATTGTAGCTGTGAGTGTAGCTGTAGTGGCAGACATGTGTTTTCTTATTTTTAATATTATTATTATTATTTTTAGATTTTGACTTAAACCAACCCTTGTTGGCCTAGTTAAGCTTTTTTTTTATTGTCTGACCCCAGATCTCACAGGGACAAACACAGCAGCAGTATCTAAGCAAGGGATCAGGCTGCATGTGCTCAGAGGGGTGGTGGGATTTGGTTAAGCAGCCTTAATGTTGTGGATGTCTGCAACTCTTGCATCTCACCTTACGGCCCTGTTTGCCATGCCCCTCTCACCTCTGGTTTCTCGCCCCAGGTACGGTCCACAGTGAGCGACTTTGCTGTTTTCCTCACCATCGTCATCATGGTGCTCCTTGACTTTGTGGTTGGGATCCCATTGCCGAAGCTCCAGGTCCCCCATGCGTTCAAGGTAACGGGGTGTTTTGGCACGTGGGGGTGCCACAAGGTGATGCCGGGGCAGGGCAGGGCTGAGTCTGGAGGAGATGCTGGTGGTGTGACCATCTCCTCTTCCACCTCCAAGTGCCTTGCTTCCTCCTGGAAACGAGAAGATGGCCCCAAAACTAGATACCTACAGGGGAAGTATCTAGAGCTGCTTGCAAAGAGGAGACTGGCACTGCTGAAGCCCCCGGGAGAGGGGGACATGAAGCCAGGGCTGGGAGGTGCTCTGACGCAAGGAGGGAGGGGAAAATGAAAGCCAGTGGAGTGCCTGGGCTGGGAGACAATGCTGATGTGTGGGCTTTGTTGCAGCCTACCAGAGACGACCGCGGGTGGTTCATCAACCCCATAGGACCCAACCCTTGGTGGACGGTGTTGGCTGCGCTCGTCCCAGCTCTGCTCTGCACCATCTTGATATTCATGGACCAGCAGATCAGTGCCGTTATTGTGAACAGGAAGGAGCACAAGCTGAAGGTAAGGGCCTGCGAGAGATGACCCCAGCCCCTTCTGGGCTGCAGGTCTGGGGAGAAGCTCTTATTCCCGATGCTTTCTGAAGGCATTGGTTTGGGACAAGGTCAGGCTGCGTGGCAGGATGCTCTCCTGGATTAACGATGATGCAGGGAGCAAGTGACAGGGCAGTATAGATGAGCAACCTTTTGGGGGAGCAAATTAATCTTGGAGCAATAGAGAACTGCGTTTTTGTTTTAAAATGGCAGCAGCAGCAGGTGTGGGGAATGAATTGTTTTGATGCGCTGCCAGGGATAACTCAGAGTCACACCTTCCTTGCAAGTGGTACAGTTTTCTTTGTGAGTGGAAAAAATGGTTTGGTGCTTTTGGGTTGTGGCTCGTTGTTTTTTGGAGAAGTATTTAATGCACAAGCTCTGCATATCCATTGTGTCTGAACTCCTGCCAGATTTTCATGCCAGGTGCTTGTGCAAAGCCTGCATACACCCTTGCTTGTTTCCATTTCTTGTTTTGAATTCTGAAGAAGTTGACTTGTGCTCGAGCAGGGTTTGAGTCTGACTTGCGACGTTATCCTTGCTCTTGTGCTATGGGATGCTCTGTTTCTTGTTTTCCTGCCTGCAGAAAGGATGCGGGTACCACCTGGACCTTTTTGTGGTGGCCGTGATGCTCGGGGTGTGCTCTGTGATGGGGCTGCCCTGGTTTGTGGCTGCGACCGTCCTGTCCATCACCCACGTGAATAGCCTCAAAGTAGAGTCTGACTGCTCAGCTCCAGGAGAACAACCCAAGTTGCTGGGGATACGAGAGCAGAGAGTCACTGGCTTGCTGATCTTTGTGCTCATGGGCTGCTCTGTCTTCTTCACTTCTGTGTTAAAGGTGAGAGGAAAATGCAAACCACCCAACAACCGTGAGCTTGTTGGAGGTTACAGAAAAACAGTCCCCTCTCTGCAGGCCTGAGTAGTTAGTTGTGGAGCGGAGGAGGAGGAGGTGGTCCCAACCCTTGGGGCTTGACCAACGGTGGGAACCAGCCTCGGTTAGGTTTTGCAGCCCTTCAGGCCCCCGTTTGGTGTGCTCGAGGCGAGCAAGCAACGCAACTGCTTGAATTTTTGGGTGTCTTTCAGGCCCACCCATGTTTATGGGTTACAGTTGAGCATATTCAGACGAGCACATCTGCTCTGTTTCAAACAGGCAGCCCTTTAGTGGCTGCAATTTGCTCCCCAAATGCCGCGGAGCAGCCGTTCCCAGGAGCTAAACACACTGAGGTCATCCCTGTGGGCTTCCTTGCACGTTCCTCCCACAAAGTAATCTCGTCTCTAGGCTAAAAGGAGGCCTGTGGCCTTTGCCTGTTGCCCCAAGAATAGGCAGAAGTGTTTCTTCTACCGCCAGAGAATGCGGCATAGGGTAGCACGGGTGAAATCGCCTATTTTCCTCCAACCTTTCTGGAAAATAGGATTATTCTGAGGAGAGATAACTCCCAAGTTCAGCCTAAAGCAGAGCCTTAGCTCACTCGTGTGCACAAAATGGCAAAACAATGGTTAATATCTGACCCATCTCTAAGCCTGAATGGAAGCTGGAAAGCTTCAAGCAATTTTAGGCAGTGCCTGTGGAAGAGGGTGGTAATACTGAAAATGCAATACAGAAAAAGAAACGATTGCATTCTTTCTTTTTTTTTTTCTTCCCCCCCCCCAGTTTATACCAATGCCTGTGCTTTATGGCGTCTTTCTCTACACGGGTGTGTCGTCGCTCAGAGGAATTCAGGTACGGACTCTTTTACAGCGTGCAGCATGTCGGCTCCCTGGTATTTTGTCTCTGTAGCAGCAGGGAAAAAAGCAGTGGCATGGGAAAAACTTCTCGCAGAGCAAGCAATGAAACTCTTTTGTGTAAGAAAAAGATTGGTGGAGGCACAGGAGGTATGGGAGGACCAGGCAAGTTCAGCGCTCTCTGTTGCAGGGTTTAGGGCAGGTCAGTGTTTGGTTACGTGAAAAGCGGGGGAATTTGGTGCAAAGGGAAGGCAGTTTCTACCACTGGTGGAAATCCTCATGGGGGGATTCAGTGGGCCGAGAAATGCTAATAATGGAATGGCATGGCATAGTTGCCGTTTGGTGGGCAGCTCTCAGGGGCAAGCCGGTTGCTAGATGGAGCGAAGGGAAAATGGGTGCTGCTCCCAGGAGGAATGCAGTGGGATTCAGGATTTCTGACGGCAAGCGAGATGCTGCAAAGTGCCTCCACGTCTCGAGAGGGCCAGCAACTTGCCGCAGTCCCAAGGTGGCAACCTTTCCCTTTTATTTCGCAGTTCTTTGATCGCTTGAAGCTGTTTTGGATGCCAGCGAAGCACCAGCCGGATTTCATCTACCTGCGGCACGTGCCCTTGCGAAAGGTGCATTTCTTCACGGCGATCCAGCTGACCTGCCTCGTCCTGCTCTGGACCATCAAGGTGTCCCGTGCCGCCATCATCTTTCCCATGATGGTAAGAGCTGCCACCGCTCGGCAGCGGGGTGTTTGCAGCGTTGGAGTGAGAGGTGGCATCGTCTCTGAGCTCACCGCATCTTCCCTCTTATTCGTGAAGGTTTTGGCTCTCGTATTTGTCCGGAAAGCGATGGATTTCTGCTTCTCAAAGCGAGAGCTCAGCTTTCTGGATGACCTTATGCCAGAAAGGAAGAAGAAGTTGGACGATGCCAGAAATGAAGCTGGAGAAGAAGAAGAGGTAAGGCTTGCTGTGTCCTCGGGGCTGGACATCTCCGTGTGTCTGTGAGATTGCCTGTTTCTCTTACAGCTTGTCTGGAAATGTTGGGGGAAGATCAGCACTCAATCGAAATAGATCCCAATAGCCTGTAACTTTTGTAACCTTTGTTTCCTCAAGTAGCAGTGAGCTGAACGCTTGAATACAGGTGTAATTTTTAAAACGAGTCATTTTTCACAAAGGTCATTATCATTATGATGATTATTATTAGATGCTGCTGCGGCTGCTGCTGCTGGCAAGACTTGCTCATAATCGTGTTTTGAACACACAGTCCCCCTGCCCCGAAATCTTTGGAGTGAACGGTTTCTCCCCTGCTGCACTAATACCTATAGCTGCCAAGGGGCAGAAGCGGAGGGCAGACTGCTAAGTTTGTGCTGGGCATTCAGCTTATCTCCACTTTGATCAAAGACAGAGAACGTGATTTGTCCCTTTTTTACATCAGGAGTCCAGGAGGGCCATGGAAGCTGCTGCTGCTGCAAGTTCAGTTCAGCTGAACGTGGGGAAGACCAGTGACGTGGATATCCCAAAGCAAAGCAGTGACAGGTAAAGCTCCACCAAGCGCCAGGAACCCCGGCAAGATTAGCTTGAAGGTGTTTGGCAGAGTTTTCTCCACTTGCCTCTTTGTGGGGCATCCCACAGAAACCAGCAGGCAGCTTGGTGGGAAAATCAAATTTGGGGGCAGGGCTGCAGGAAGTGATTGCAAGGCTCTGACCGCAAGCAGAGTGGCTGCAGCACTCGCGTTTGACCCCCAAACCTTGCCTCATCAGTGCTTTTACGGTAGCTGGAGATCCTCATACTTAACACATGAGGAGTTGCAGGCGTGATCTGTACCAGCAGTGGCTTAGGAACCCGGACCGGGGCTAAGCCCCAGCAAGAGCCTTTGCACAGAGCTGTTGCTCTGCAGCTCCCGGGCTTGCCTCCCAAAACTCCTCATCCAGCAAAACCTCCCACACTTATGCAGAGCTTTGATTCTCGGGGCTCCGCTGTTCCTCTTGCTGATGCTAATGCCCTTGGTGGCATCAGTTCCCATAATCACGGATTGTTATGTAAAATATTTATTGCAGGACTGATCCTTCTGAGATTGTTATCCTGGATGAAATGTCACAAATGACCGTATGGAAGGCTCTCACTTTGAAGACAGAAACCCTTTGAATCCAGGGAGGAAAAAGGTAAAGGATTGCACGTGAACGTGACCGTGCTCCTCTGCAAGCGACGGCGCACACCTACGCTTTTCCCACGCTTTGGCCGGCAAGGCTGAGCAAATGGCCTGTCCCTGGGAACAGGCAGGGAGGTCTGTGGCATGCAAACCAGCTCCTCTCTGCTGGGGTGGTCCCCCGAACAGGGCTGAATCAGCAGCAGCTGGCAGGTCTTCCACTGATGATGCTCTCCCTCTTTTTCTCTTCCCTTCACCTTTCCCCACTCCCGCTTTTCACGTTTAGGAATCTTGACTTTGAAGGAGAGGAGTGAGAGCGTGACTCGGGGATGTGCCAACGCAGACAGAGGGAGAAGGCGCTTTGTTTCAGTTGGAGGATTCCCATTAAAGCCATGCAGATGTTTTCAGTTATCCTTGGTGTGCTTCAGGCATTCAGTATCTCTAGACCAGCAAGCTGAGGGGAATGTCACAGTCAAGGGGAGTTTGGTGGTGTTAAGTCTGTGTGCGTACGTGCGTGTGGGGGTGTGGGTTTGTAGTGGTAGAGGGACTGCTACTGCTTTATCATTCAGTGCTCTTCTTTTAATACCTAATTCCTCCTCTTTGTTTTCCTTCTCTTTTTTCCAAATGTAAACTGGGAATGTCCAAAATAATTTTCTGTTATATTTGATGCATTCTCCACTTTCTTCTTGATCACGACTGGGTTTTTGGTCTGGTTTGGAGTTCTGGCTTTAATTCACTCTTATGTCTCTTACTGGTGCAAGAGGGATGCCCTCTGCAGCAGGGCAGCATAGAGAGCGTCCGAGCAGTTGGCCTAAGGTGAAAGAAAAGCATTTGCTCCCTGCGCTCCAGTTTTACCTTTCTTGGTTGGTTTGGCAAGTATCACAATAATGTGTGATGAACTGACCGTAAACCCCATTCACCGTCTCCCTGTGCCACTGGGGGGGGTTGGTAGGGAATCTGGGAATGAAGTTGTGCCTGGGAAGAAGGGAGGGGTGGAGGGAAGGTGCTCTGAGATTTGGTTGTATTTCTCATTACCCTGCTCTGGTTGATTTGTAATAAATTGAGTTAATTTTCCTCAAGCGGAGTCTCTTTTGCCAGTGACGGTAATTGGTGAGTGATCTCTCCTGTCCTTATCTCGACCCACAAGCTCTTTGTTATATTTTCTCTCCCCTGTCCAGCTGAGGAGGGGGAGTGATAGAACGGCTTTGGTGGGCACCTGGCATCCAGCCAGGGTCAACCCACCACAGGGGGAAATGATGTACTTAAGAAATTATGTACTTAAGCCACACGAAAAAGGCCACAAAGCTCTTGTGAAACAAGATCCCCTTTGTATGATCAACGCATGCCTTGCTAACAACTGTGCCCCTGAAGAAGAACTAAAAAACTGAGAAGAAGGGAACATCCTACCCCAGGAGGCGCCAAAAAGTTGAATAATTGCTAATAGGCATGAAGTCAGAAGCATCTTCGCAAACTGGAGGAAAGGTAAAGAAAGGTGGCAGGGGGAGATCATGACCACCAACTCAATTCCACACCAAAAAGACTTACCCCCCCACTCTCCTTGAGCATGCGCTGTAGAAGAAAAGAACACTGGACCTTTAATTCCAAGCAGGGAAACTGTAGCCCAATAGAAACTGTGCGAGATAAGCTACTCCCGGCAATAGTTTTGGGAAGAACTTTGGAAATCGAATATGTATAACTGAACTGTATAAATTGCTTGCCCCTTTAGGCATGAGGGGTGCTAGCGTTGCGGATTACCACCTAGCCCCCATCTTTGCGTAAACATGAACTGGAATAAAATACCTCTGCTCTGTATTTATATTGGCATTTTGCACCCCGGGTAAACGACCCCACTTTTGGGACAACAGTGGGGCAGGCAAAGCACCGCATCCCGCAGGCCGAGGGGCTCAGGCACCCACGCCGCTGCCGGAGGACTGCCGGCAAGAGGTTTGGCATCTGGCGAGGGGCTGCTGGGCCAGGGTGCCCAGGCACCCACCCCACTCCCCCAGCCGCAGCCACGAGTGCTCTCAGTGCTGGGGCAGAGGCCGTAGCAGCTGCCTGTGCCCAAGCCTGTCCCGAGCGGAGGGAAGACTTTGCCGGCAAGGAGCAATCCAGTGAAGGCATTGCTGAAATTGCTGGGCTTGAAGTTGCTGCCGGGCCAGGAGGGGGCCGAGGGGTCCTTGTGCAGCACGTCCTGCTCCAGGGGCAGCAGCTCTCAGGCCAGCAGCAGTCTGCTGGGGGGGACGCTCAGCAGGGACTCGGGGACGGGGACCCATGATACCGAAAAGCCGGTCAAAGAAACTCTCCAAGACTCATTTTGGAGTTTTAGAAAGTAGGCATTCCTACCCCTACTTCCCACCCCGGCTGGCCAACGCAACGCGCTGCCTACCTTCTTGAAGGACAGCAGTGGTTTGATGCTGACGAAGCCCATCTTGTTCTTCTGGACATGTTTCAGGAGGAAAGCATCCTTGGCCAGGTTCTCGTCAGAGAGGTGGAATTCCACCTGGGACACAACCCTCCTGGCCAGCTGCCGGTCAGGGACGGAGTAGCTGCAGTCCAAGAGATCACCCCCCAGAACATCGCTCGCATCGCAGAAGCTCCCGGCAAAGCAGCAGGGACACGGGTGTGACTCGGTGGCCTTTGGGATGTGCAGCACTGCCCAGTCCCAGCCACAGCGGTGCAGATGGCAGAGTCTTGAGGAGCGGGGTGGCTCAGCTGCGCTCTGAAATGAAACGGAGTTTTATGCTTTTAGAAGCGCGCTTGCCTTCACGCCCCCAGCATCGGTCCCTGCCACAAGTTACGCAGCACATGGCCTTGCACAATCTTGCAGCCAGAGGTGCCTCACGAACAGAGCGCAATCTCTTTGATTACCAGGATACAGGCCAGGAGAGATCTTTGGCCTCCGGTTCACGGCAGTTGTCCCGACTCCCCCAGGCCACACACTGTTCACACAGCGGGAGCGAGAGGCCTGTGTCCTTGGTACCCTTGGGGTGTCCTTGCTAGCGCCGAATCCTCCAAGCACGAGGAGGGGATGTACTAACCCCATCCCTGGGATCCCGTAGAGCGCAAACAGCCCCAGCGCCCTGACACCGGACGTTGGGCAGAATCCAGTCCTTTCCTGGGAGCACGTGGTGCGTCTCCTCCGGGGTGTCATGCACCCAGGGAAAGGGCTGCCCCCTCCCAGGGGGATCCAGAGCTGCTGCTTTTCCCAGCAGGAGACTGAAAGACCTGACAGCACTACTGGAGCGAGGGCTGTGGGAAAGCGTGCCACCGAGCGACACCGCGTGACCTTCCTTCGCGCCTTCGAGGTCCTTTTTCCTATTTCTGCCTCGCTCCGGTCAACGCAGCGAACAGAAGCGCGGGCAACGGTCACAAACGCATTTGCCATCTGGCGCAAGGAGGCTGCGGCTGCAGCTTGGTCCCCGCTTCGCTCAGCTGAATCAACTTGTTGTTCTTCCCCCACCGGAAAAATACTGTTGAAAGCCAAGAGCATTTGTACCCGCAGACCCCGAGAGCCGCCTGTAGGCCCCGGGGCCACCCCAGCCTCCCTTAACCCTTTCCCTCCCCAAGAGGAGCTGGGGAGGCTCTTGGGGGTGGGGCAGAACACAGGGAGCCCCCGCATTCCTTCCGGGGAGACACCAAAGAGTCCTTGGCAGCCAACAGCCAGAAGGGACCATGGCGCGGCCACCAATGCAGCTCCCACTGCCTGGGCCCTGGGGCCCCCTGGCGCCCCAGCTTTTCCAGCCATTCATGCTCCCCAAAACCTTCTACCCTTGAGGTAGGGACCGACCCCAACCCCTGCAGCCCAGGGACGCTCTTTGGGGGGGCAAGAGCAGAGGAGACCGCCGGCCATCGCTCCTGTCTCATTCTCTTAGGCTCAGCCAACCCGTGCCGCCTGCCCACGCGGGAGCAGCCCTTCCCTGCAGCCCGGGCCCCCCAGGCACCACCAGCAGGTATGGCACCCCAGTCTGCTCTGGCACCTTCGCCATCCCCATCACACCCGTTCCCCCGGCACTTTTCGCATGGGGGTTCAGCAAGCCCCAGTGAGCATCCTTGCCCTCGCCCGGGCGGCGCGTGCCCAGTAAAGCCCATCTGCAGAGAATTCCCCAAATATTTGGGGCCACCTCTCCCCTTTCACCTCCTAGATGCCAGTCTCCTCCCCGATTTGCGACCCCGTCCCACCAGCACAGCAGCTCACCCTGTGGGGATCGCCCCGGCCACAAGCTCCCCACGCCCCTGGCCCAGAGCTGGGGGATGTCGGCCATCGGGGCCGGCTTGGCGGGTGCCCCCAGAGAGTCCCCCCGGCCCAGCACGGCTCCCCCTCACCCACACAGGTCTGCAGAGGGCTCCATGTGGCTGCCTCTTCGACCCCCGGGTCTTCTGCATCCAGTGGACAACCACCGACCTGCCTCCACCGGCCACCGCCACGCTCGGCCAAGGCGCCACTTCTCTGCCGGGTGCTGCCCTGTGGGGTCCCACGGGCTGCGGGGCCCCCCTGGCCTGGGCAGCCACAGGGACCCCCCAGGGCCAACCATGATACCTCACACCCTACAAAAATCAGAGGAGTGGGGTGGCCCCAGACCCTCTGGAGCTGCCAGTGTCCATCCCTGGCTACCAGCACAGCGAGGGGCAGCTGGCACAGATCAACATCCCCAGCACGGCCACCCCTGTGGGGGCACCCCCAGGCGGCGATGTCCACACCAGCCCCTGCGCTGCCACCAACAACGAAGCCCTTGGGGACACTGCAGGCGACCTTGCAGTGTTTCCAGGAGATGGTCCTGGAAGAGGCCCTAAGGCTCTTCGGTTGCTCCCTGGATGGAGTGGGGGTCAGCCAGGATGCTCCCAGCAGGAGCTCCGTGCCCGAGGACGCTGGTGGCACCAGCGCAGACACCCCAGACCGCGACTTCAGCTCGCTCTCGCTGCCTGAGGAGATGCTCACCCCCGACTACTGCATCCCTGAGCTCAGCGACACCATGCTGAGCCTCAAAATAGTCAACGGCGGCGGGATGGAGCCCCAGGAGCCGTGGCAGGACGCGGGGATGGACCTGCCACCATCCCCACCTGCCACGGCCGGCAAGTGGAGGAAGAGGCAGGCGCAGAGCTCCTTGCCAATGGCACCCAGCAAGCGCAGGGCTCTGGCAGCCAACGTGAGGGTGTGTGTGTGTGGGGGGGATTAGACAGGGGTGAGAGGGATGGAGATGGGGGGAATGGGGGGTGGGAGTGGAGGGGGGGGTATTTGTCGAAGGGGGGGCCGGGGAGGGTGGTAGGGAGGGGTTAGACCAGCTTGGATGGGACCTTTTCTTTTGTGTTTCCCATTAAAAGCTCTTTCTCCAGAACCGCTCCGTGCCTGTGTGGGACGGGGAGGGAGTGCGGGGGGCACCGGGAAACAGCCCCCAAGAGGTGCAAAAGCCCCGCCGAGCCCCAGATCCAAGCCAGCAAGCCCCGAGGGGAACCCAGCCACCCCCAGGCCTGAGTCACCACCAGCGCGGCAGGCGATGGTGGGGGGGGGACGGGAACGGGAACAACTCCCCGTTCCCCTTCCCCAGGGGAAGCAGCCCTTTGGTGGGGAAGCCAGGACAGACAGGTCCCTGCAGGACTCACGGACACGGCCCCACGCAGAAAGCAGCACAGAGCCCCTGCGACAACGACAGACCTTGGGGGCTGGGGGGGACACGGGCACACACGACAACAAGGGCTGCAAGGCCTTCGTCTTGAACACCACCAGCGTCCCCTCCAGCGGGGACAGGGCTCGGTGCACAGCCCTTCAAAGCCTCAAGACCATCACGGCCTTCCTCGGGTCCCACTGACCTCAGCCCCCAAGAGCCCAGCTTTGCTTCACTGACACAGCAAAATAACCCCAAATCACCCTAAGAATGGCGAGGGAGGGAGCTGCAGGCCAGGCAGGGACCCTCCTCCACTTCTCTGGCTGCGCCTTGGGCAGCTGCAAGACCAGGAAGGGGGGAGAAAAAGTCAGAAGGAAAAAAAAAATAAAAATCACTGCACCGGCCAGAAAGTGCCTGAAAACTTCATCCCTCTTCATTGCCCATTTCCCATGCGAGCTCCACAACCTGGGAGCAACGCAGCCAATAGAACCTTCGAGAAGCAGACTCACAGCCTGCTGCAGCTGGCCCTGCTCAAGCAGCCGAGGTGGGCTGGATGATCTCTAGAGGTCTCTTTCAGCATCCATTCTGTGCTGCTGTGACTCTGTCTCTATCATGGTTTAAGCTATAAAAATGAGAGCTATAAAAATGGAACGCTGTGTTAAGAGCACAAGGCTCTGCTAGCAACGACCTTGCTGTGGCTCCTTGCTGTGCTGAGCCCAACCGCGTTTTAATTTAAGAGTAGATTTTTAGTGTGAGCAAAAGTGTGATTATTTTATTTTGTAATTTATGTAAATAAAGTGGGTTTGGTTTGGTTTTTTTTTAAAAAGGATAAGTCCTGCAATAAATATTTTACATAGCAATCCGTGATTATGGGAACTGATGCCAAGGGCATTAGCATCAGCAAGAGGAACAGCGGAGCCCCAAGAATCAAAGCTCCGCATAAGTGTGGGAGGTTTTGCTGGATGAGGAGTTTTGGGAGGCAAGCCAGGGAGCTGCAGAGCAACAGCTCTGTGCAAAGGCTCTTGCTGGGGCTTAGCCCCGGTCCGGGTTCCTAAGCCACTGCTGGTACAGATCACGCCTGCAACTCCTCATGTGTAACTATGAGGATCTCCAGCTACCGTAAAGGCACTGATGAGGCAAGGTTTGGGGGTCAAACACGAGTGCTGCAGCCACTCTGCTTGGGGTCAGAGCCCTGCAATCACCTCCTGCAGCCCTGCCCCTGCCCAGCTCCCTCCACACAGCCCCTGGCATGGGTCCCTGCAGCCCTAGAGACTGGACTACGGCTCCGCAGCAGCCTGGGGCCACCAAAGCTGAAACGCTGAAGCCCCGACAGGCTTCCAGCCAGAGAGGGTGGCTGCCCTCCTCTTCCCCTGGGGTGCTGAACCTGCTGGCAGCATCAGTCCCCAGCTGGTGCGTCTTGCGTACATCTTTCTCAATTAAATGTACAGTGGATATCTTCTCGTTCAGCTAGTCTGGAGCTTAAAAAGCAGCTTAAAAATACGGGACAGGGTAATTTTTGGTGGACATGGCCAGAGCCTGCATGTTCTTGAGAGAAACTTTGGAAGAAGACCTAAGCCTTAAGGCACTGCCCTGAGGGGGTCTCCTTCCATGACGCAAATGCTGCTCTGGAGCATGGCGAGCTCTGTCCCAGCAGTGCCCAGTGCCTTTCCCTGCCTGCTGTCACAGGATGGCCACACGGGAGAACTGTGGCCAAGCTGCTGGAGCACTCCGGCCTTACAACACCAGAAGGGCTCAGGAGGAGAGTGTGGCGGTGGAAAGAGCAGCTCTGGACACAGCAGGCGCTGGGGCTCCCTGGCAGTGCTGCTGTTCCGGGACTCTGCACACAAGCACTGCCCCTGCAGTTCCAGAAGTGGACTCGGAGAAAGGATTGTGGACAAACAGGTCGCTGCAGGATCCTTTGGGGCGGCTCCTCCTTCACACAGGCTCTGGGTCACACTAGATCGGTAGATACTGAATTAGAAATGGGATGGATAATGACATTTCTTTGTGGACAACATGATTCCAAGGAAGAAAACCTGGAAACACAAAACAAACCGACTACCAACCACAGGTAGTCATACTCGGGCCACGCTCGGAGCTGGGCACCCCAGGGGTAGATGGTGGCTGAAGAAACCCTCAGGCACAGGGAAGGGG
This sequence comes from Astur gentilis, assembly GCF_929443795.1. Classification (NCBI taxonomy): domain Eukaryota; kingdom Metazoa; phylum Chordata; class Aves; order Accipitriformes; family Accipitridae; genus Astur; species Astur gentilis. The sequence goes on along the minus strand of NW_026061098.1, from coordinate 30,537 downwards.
AGGGAGTCCATGCTGACCAGCATGCTAGGAGGCAGCAGGCAGTGCTCAACAGCCCACCCCTCGCCTCCTTCTCGGAAAACACCCCACTGGACTCTGCTTAGTCCAACCTGGCCCCGCAGCACTCGACGAAAGGCAGAGCAACAGCAGAGCTGGCCAGGAAGCAGGGGGCTGCGGCTGGACCCCCCAACCCCTCTATTACTTGCTCTCTCTAGTTTCTGCAGTTGCAGAAGCAGTAGCAAGAAGTTACACCAACCCACTGCAGTAGCAGAAGCGGAGGCGACTTCACATGAGCCACTTCTTTGCTTAGACCTAACAAGTAAAACCACAGGAGACGTTAATTCCTGCAATGGAACGTCTTGCTCAAAGTTACTAACCGTACACAATCTCAACGCAGAGCTGCTCCTCTTTAAGGAGACTGATCATGCATCCCTCACCCCCTCCAGCTGGACCTCCAAGCCACACACACAGCAACCAGCTAAGAAAGCAGACAGAAAACAGCAAAGTTTGCAGGAAGTCTGGCATCAAGGAGCCTCCCTCACCTTCAAGTCCAAGGTATTTTCTGGCTCTGGTCATCTTGTGTTCAGCACAATCACAATTAAATACATTCAGTATTGGGTTTAGGGTCTTAGGGGGATGCATTGTGGCAGAAGCAAGAGAAAACAATGCATTTGTTACTAGGGTTTGTTTTAGTTTAGGCATTTACTTACCTGGGGTTTGTCGATAACCCTGAGGATCTTGCAAAGCTAGCACCGATTGCTTCGCTTTTCAGTAAAAACAAAAATGAGAAAGAAGGCCACATACAGCTTTTCTCTCCTTCAGGTATTCCAGAAAGAACTTGCCCTACTACCAGCTCCATCTGGCAAATGAATAAAAACCTCTGTCCCCAGATGATCAGTGATAAGACACTATGCCAGGAAGCGATGTGATGATGCAATTGCTAACAGCTAAGAAGCGCTGCTTCTAGCACTGACTCTTGGTGACCTGCGCTGGACCAGATTCAGACAGGACTGCTAGAGCCAACAGCAGCTGCAAAGTTATAACCACAGATGTTTCCCAGAGCATAGAAAAGCCTGCTGGAGGGATTCACCCTAAAGGACAGGAACCACGCTTGGCAATACTGTCTCTAGCTTGGGCTGCTTCCTTCTGAGTATTGTAGGGAGAGGAGTCTTTATGCATGAGGAACTTGCCTTTCAATCACTTTGACAGAAGACTTGCTCCATAAACAAAGGAAAACACTTCAGTTGAACTGGTGCAGTTTGAACTTTATTTAAAACAGCTGTAATCTAATCTGCATAGTGCTGGGGCAGCATCCAACCTCTGCAATAGCCAGGGAAACTCCAGAACAGCAACATCTCTCTGCACGCGGCCAAGCGCTGAGTCAGGGTACATTAAAATAAAGCGTGTAATCTGACCCATGCTGGATCAAGTCCAGGAAACTAGTAACCTGACTTCTTCCTAAACTTCTTCTTAACACCCTAAGAGTGAGGGGGGGAAAAACAACAACAACAACAACAAAGCACAATTAGAAGATAATTCTGCAAAGCAAGAGTTAAAAAAAATAAATCCATGTACAGGCATATACTTTGATATCAATTAGCTAGGTTAGTTTGAGACCAGCTGCAGAAATGCATGTGCTGACTAGAGGTTAAGGGCACAACAGCCTTTAACAGGTCAAGTGGAAGAATTTGTTTAAAAGCATGGTAATATTACAGGCTTGTAGACCATTACAAAACACTTTTCATAGTTGCTTTGCCGTTTATCTTATCACCTACTTCAGCTTTAATTCCTTCAAATTAACGATGGAGTTTTATTTACACAAGTGCTGAAGTTGTATACCTACTGTAACTAGTACACAGACTTGACAGTATTGAAAGACCATGGTTTTAACCCAGGTCACAAAACCAAGGTAACCATTTTATAAACTCAGGGTGTAGCTCTGCTAAAAGCCACTGAAGTAACATAGGTTCTCTTTCTTAATTTTAACCTGTGAGTAAACCTAAGCCTTGCACTCTTAAGTTTTGGGTTTTTTTCGAGGGGAGAAGGAGGAATAAGACCTCTCAAACCCACTAAGGCACATTTTCTAAGAGATGAATTGCACTTGAAGCAAGCTGGAAGCCAGAGGTAATAAGGAAAAAAGGTAAGTATACGGTCATGGTCATGCTTTCTCCACAAGTCTGGAATACCAGCAGTAGGGGGAATGCTGGAGAATGAAGACCGTGCAAGGTAGCTACATGCCCCTTCGGTCTTGTCACTAGGGTTTGAGGTGGATGCTTAAAATGATCAGAGCTCAGAATTGCGGTTTAAGCCAAGCAACTAATTTTAAAAGAAGTCAGGGGTATCTGTTGTCCGCACAGCAAAATGGGACTTCAGCTGTCAGCGCAGTTTGCAAGCTGCACTATTCAGAGGGTGTTAATTCAAAACCTGGAAATACTAGAAGCAGGAAAGCAGTGTTCCTAGTCTCCTCAAATTTACTCTACCATGACATCATCACTTTGTAGAACATACTTTTTCTGGCACTGCCCTGCCCGCCTTACATTTGGTTTACTTGTTTGGGGTTTTTAAGCAGATCCCACGTGCATTAAAAAAAATTAATAATAATTAAAAAAAAATCTTTTTGGAAGACAGTATTTTACAGTACATACGAAAATTCTCTGGAAAAACATACAACTTCATTTACAAAAACACCAAGTTATAAAGAAGTTACAATAGAGAGAGAGCACAACATTTGTTTCATGGGATCAGAATTTCTCCCCACCCCTCAAAAAACCCTCATGCACTTAACTGGGTAAGCAGTGTTACCAGTTTACAGAACCGGAACTTCAGACTACTACAAGTTTTCATGTAACCACGTAGAACAGCTTTCAGGGTTTATCTGAAAACACTCTCTGCATGCCAATTCCTTTCAAGACTCTCCCTTGCAGGTGGGTAGCAGTGCCACAACAGCCTTGGCTATTGCAATGTTTAAGTACATCTTCAGCTGTGTGTTCCGAGTTTAGCTTTCCTACCCAGCGACAACAAAAAAAGCCCTCAAGTCTCATGCTGGAGCAGTCTCAAGACAAAAATCAGATACAACGGCATGGGACACGTCTATCATCTCCATACCTTGGTAGCATCCTCTGCTGCGTTGTCTTCAATACCACAATTATTTATGGGCCTCCATGGGAGGCAATACTTGTGTAGCGCGTGGCCGTGTTAGGCAGGGGACAGCTGCTAGCTGAGGAAGCTGAGCACCATTCTGATAGATGCCCAGGAGTGTATGTGCCAACTGGGAAAATAGTTTAGGAGAAGAACAATATATGCACATGCACTAGGAAAGCACAAATGAATACAAGCACGTTCAGACACACTTGACACCACAACGTGGTTGCAGTAACTAGTTAACCTGTTTACCTACATTCTGAATCCAAGTCACAGGGCAGCTTGGTTTTTGTGGCTTTTTCCAAAGCTGTTTCAGCTAGTGACAGTCAAGACTTTTAAAAAGACTAATAGGGATAACTCTTACAAGAACATATTTGGGAAATGAAGGCTGAAAGAAGTTAAACTAAAAAGCATATTTTTGTTTACATCAATAAACGCGTAGAGTACTGATGTGAGGTAGTCTAGGCACTAGCAGAGTCCATTCAGCTTTTCAGTTAGCCCACTGAGTAAAACCCCTTCCTAATTACATTGTCTGTAGATCTGCTGCTGACATCTTCTGGACTGCCGCTGCCTTTGAATGCTGAATCCTGGCCAGTTAACTAGAAGAACAGAATACACAGACTCAAAATAATTGCTATACTGAAGTTACCTTCATATTTGAGTACAGCTTCCAGTCAACACATTAACTGTGTTAGTGGCCATTCTTAAAACAACATTTAGACAACACTACCCTTACCACACAGGAATCTCAAGCCTCGCAAGAAGTCGTACTACCCAAACCTTGAAATCTGTACCTGAAGTATTCAATAGTAGGTAACAGTTCTGCAAGCTGATTCTTTACAAGTGTCAAAATGGAGTTTTTTCTAGTTGTTCTTTGCCTCAAATCAGAGGTCAAGCCACACAAACAGCTGTTTAAGGAGAGTTATGTATAGCAAGAAAACAAATCAAGCATTAATCAAAAGCTCCCACAAAACCCAGATTTAACAAGCAACTCCACACGGTCGTTTCAGCAGTGGACAACCTGTTGAGTAGGCTGCTGATTTCTAAAGCAGCAAAACTATCAAGAGGCATTCGAAAATCATCTGCCAGAACAAGATTAGCTCATACGTCTACATTTATAACATTCATGTCCTCTTCCTTTTGAGATTTGCGTTTTTTTCTGAATGAAGAACTGCTTCCAGTTCATTGAGCAATGGGTCAGTGCAGTAATATACAAGTACAGTAGTATTTAGAGAGCCTGCCACCAGACCAAAACCAGTCACTAGTGCCAGATCTCGGGGGAAAAAAATTGTTTAATAGCTATACAGTACGTTCAAGACAATTTCTCACACCTACATCCTAGTAAAACTAGCATTATGCTTAAATTTAGATTCCTGAATCCATTGGGGATGTATATATGCATTTCTTCTCAGTTATGTCATGCATTGTACATCAAGAATTAATTCTACTTCAAACCCTCCCTGGCCTAGCCCCCCTTCCTTACCTTTTCTCCGTCTGCTAGTGTTTTGGGGCATTCTTCTGATGGAGGTGAATGAGGTCCTTCAGTGGTCACTGAATAAGGTCGTTTAGGTGCACTGTTCTTAGGATCTGTAATTCCAGTCCCACTTAATTCATGCTGTCCTTGGACAAAACGTCCTCCTGGTTGAGAAACTGTGTTACGTCCTGGAATGGTGCTACCAACTGGAGGTCCCAATGTTCTTATTGCAACTGTAGCCTCCACTTCTGTAAGAGACACCGCGCTTCTAGAGTTCAGCCGTGAAATTAAAGACTGCATTCCACCCACCACGTCAATACATACTTGAATCAGTAACAGGAATGGAGAGTCCCTTAGACACTGATGGCTCAGCTACACGAGGTAGCTTCTCTCTCTTGTTAGCACCGTTAGATTTCTGGTATGCAGCATTTCTGTAAGAGTCAGATGCTAGAGTTATAAAAAGCTCGTTTGTAAAATACTATACATTTCCTTTCCAGAAAGCCCATGCAAGACAAATGTCTGTCTTCTTAGCTCATTGTCACAGCTCTACCAAACAACAAACTCCCAGGCAATCTAGCACGAGATCTTCATTTTGACCGCTGAACTTCAGACCGCAAATTTAAACTTCAGCGTTTTCTTTAGTCAGTCTCTATGTACTTGCACTGTCTTCCAGCTTAGTACCTCCAGCACTCTGTACTGCTTTCCATGAATGGATCTGCTCTACCCATACGGGCATCCCATTTTATTTTAGTTTTAATGCCACTCCTCCAGTACCAAATGGTCTGAACACAGCAGGCATTACACATTTGGTACTCTTGGGCTATTACTCTCAAGATTACATATTCCTCCTGGGCTGAAGTAGCTTATGAACAAGCAGACCTCCCAGGAAGTGACACACACTTTTACTGCCCGAGTTGTCATACTGCTGCACCAAGGCAGCAGCAGCTCTAGTGTTGCTGTGATCAAGATCAGCACTTCGTTAGAACATCATACTGCTTGGCATTAACCATACTTTTTGTTAGAAAGAACAAAATTACCTACATGGAAAACACTCGGGCTTCAAGTTACACACTAACCCAAGGAGATCTACATTCAAGACCAAATAATTCCTCCGGTATCCACTTCTCCTTTCTTCCGACATGTCTTCATGGATATTAAATTCATTTTTTCAAGGATTTCTTTAACCTGCCTCCCCCCACGTGCCCAAAGGAGATGACAGCTTTGTTCCTGAAGCCATTAGAGCCCTCCACGTGCTTATGAACAACACAGATTCAAACAAGAAATCCCAGACCTCATTCCCATCGCGAGTCAGTTAAAAAGCAGCTTCTTCACAGCTTTAAGGTTATGGTGCTAACCTTTCTCTCTCCACCTCTCTCAGTGGAGAGGTGTCCACTTTAGCAATCTTATGTGATGAAGAGGAATTTTCCGGTGTTCTGGAGCCCGTGTCTCTGGAACTGTCCAAACAGCTTCCAGCTGAAGAAGTCCTTTTGCGCTGAAGCCCACCAGCATTTTGACTAGTACCTGGCATGCTTTGCTGAAACAACAACATCAAAATAATGAAGTCTTCAAGTAATTATTAAAGGAAAAAAAAAATATTGCCAGAAGAGCCCAATTTTTAATATACCTTCTTTCTTTTCGGTAAGGTTTCTGCAGGCAAAAAATGGTGGAGGTGCTTTCTCTTCACATGAGCTGCCTCAATCTTCACACCTTCCTTTAGCACATTGAGGTGGTTAGCCTGGCTGTAAACTAACAGGAAATTTAGTGTTGTAGCTTAGTGGGAATGTTTGCATTGGGTATTTGTCAAAGTTGTTGACATGATTTGCATTTGCCACAACATTCAAACACAGTGCCACTGGATGTAACGTACAAGACAAGCATCGGTTCGGGTAACAGTGCAAGTCTGAGGAAGTCACCCCACCTGGCCTGAAACTCAGACAAGCGTTTTGATGCCTCTTTTCTGTGCTTGTCTCATATCCCAAAGCATGAGCTAAAAAGAAGGTCCGCTTTTACTGCATTTACTCATGTTGTCTGAGCAACACAACACACAGCTCATGCTGGTACCATGGAGAAATGTTTGTTTGCACTGATGAAGAGTTTAAAGGAGTCCACTGCTTAGAACTTTTTGTCCAAACACACTCGTCACTCCCGAAGAGTAACCCGATTTCCTTAGTTTGTCATTACGATAGCAAGGCACAAGCCTCACAGCACACGTGCACTTCTGAAAGGCACAAGAGCAGTCAGCTTGGGAAGAAGTAAACCGACTTTGGAAAAGACCTGTACTTTCAAATGACTGCTCCCCCCCAAGCCCCTTTATTCTAGCATTATCTAACAACGCTTGCGATATGACTTTATTTCTGCATCTATCAAAAGGAATAAAGGAAGATGAACACGGAGCTTGACGTGCAAGACTGCATGTCATTACAATGTGACCACTCACTGCCTTTCAAAGTTCTGGGATGGTATCGTACAGAAACTGTTATTTTGGAAACAATACTGTCAGCAGGCATTCACAACTTCTTTTAGAGCCTGATACAGTCAATTCCCACTTCCAAAGTTCAGTAATTGACAACTGCTTTTGACAAGTGTAGCTACACCCAGTAAACGGGCATCTCTCTCCTGGCTTCACACCTGACTGTCCACTTCAGGAATCGCAGTTCCTTTCTGATCGTTCACTATGATCTGCAGAACTGTTATTTCACATATGGGATATGGTACATAGGGCTGTAGTACACACTTCTGTTTCAAGGTGGACTTACATTGCCAAGGTGTCAAAATAGTATGTTTCTAAGGCTAATCTTCTACGTGTCACGCTCTACAGAAATAGCTAATAGCTAATACCAGAAGGAAGCACAATTCACTTTGTGAAGCAACTTGCACTAGAATTAAAAATCAAAACCCTACGAGACTAGAGCAAAATAGAGGCTTACCTGTATCCTTGAATGACTGTATAACGCACGTTAAATCAACGTTAACACTTTCTGCATTCTCCACTTTCCTAAACACGATTCCAAGAAACCACATTGACACATATCCACTCCTAAAAAGACAGAGTCACAAATCTATCATTTATGCACAGATGCCAGTTATTTGGGTGCTAGCATCTACTCTCAAGAAGGGATTAAGCAAAACAGTTTAGTTGTACGCAGCAGCTAAAGATTGGAGTCAGCCCATACTCAAGTTCTCCGAGAACTCCTCCCTCAAGTTCTCCCTTCTTTAAAAAGATCCTACATGCTCAGAACCTTGCCCGCCAGACCTCGTACCTACAAAACAGTAGGTACATAACTGAACATCTCTCACAGGTAAGCTGAGGTGAAGGAATATAAACAAGGTACAATACATCGGCCAAACTCTAGTTCAGAAAAGTAATGAAACTCACTGTTTACAAAGTTCTCGGCTGCCAGGGAAAGACTGTGGCTTTACATGTGCAATAGATATAAATTCATTCCTCTCCAAGTTTCCAACCAGCACACGAATTTTAGATTCCACAAGGCCAATCCTGATAAGAACAAGAGACATTTACTCATTTTTGACTGTATCCAGCACAGTAGTTATCTGCCTTCTTATAATACAATGCTAATACCAAAAATGCTAACCAGTCAGTAAGTAAGTAGTAAGTTTCATTCAGCTCAGCAGATACTAGATATTTATATCACACACACTGGAGTTGGAGATGTTTTCAGGGACATTGGAGCTTCAAAGTTTCCAAAGACAGAGGCAGTAAGTAAGTTTAACTTGTACTCTTAACAGGTCAGACACAACACTTCAACATATAACCTATGATGAAAATGTCAACAAGAAGCAGATTCCCAGCACCTCTGGCTGCATTTTGAAGTGCAGCAAAGCTCCTTTTTACCCCAAAGATCAAGGAGAACAACTGTTTAGAAAAGGCTCAAGCACAACTCTTCCATTACACCTGAGTAAAGATGCTATTCTTCTTGCAGACTGATCTGTGAAAAGAGTTTACCCTCTTCCAGCCAAACTGAAAAATATCGTTCCTTTAATAAACAAACGATCCAGTCAACACAGTCTCATCAGAGACTTACCCAAGAAATGTATCATGACCACCAAGGCTATTCTTTTAAATGAAGTACTGGCATTTTACCCTTCTACCTAAAACACTGATACCCTTGAAAGCAGTCAGAACTCTGTACGTTCTTCACAAGTATCTTATGTTGATGAACAACAGAGATGTGCCATCTATTCCCAAATCCATTCAAGAGTTGGTGCACTAAACTTGTTCTTATAGCAAACGGAAGCAAGTTTGTCTTCTGCTTTTCATTTTCCCAGATGCAAAACTAAGCCCCGTTTGCTGCCATTTCTGTCACTGCAAAAACGTCAGCTTTTACTGCAGCCAGAACTTTCCTCATCTTTATTGTGAGATACAATAAGCCTTCTCCACTTAAAACATCTCACATTAAAAACTATTTGGCTCTAAGCCCTCTGCCCAGAACTCCTTGTTGTATACCTAACTGCGACTGACATCAAGCTGTAGCTGACACGATTTTTAAGTGAACAAATTAACAAGTTCAGGTAAGAGGTATTACCTACTAGAGCTGTTTTTAAACAGGAAATAAGGTGTCTTTCAGAGGTAGCTCAAGAATTCAATCATTTGCCTTAGACCGCAAGCCGAACCCTGAAGTATAACCAAGGTGCCCTCAGAACAGGGGTCTGGTACACACAGCTATTTTCCTTGCTTACTTGAGCAAGGCAGGCAAAGCACTCGTTTCTTCAGAAAAAGAACACCACACACATTACAGTACCTTAATTCCTCACCGTTTCCCCTTATTTCAAGACTCACAGTTAGTCACCCCATTCACACAGGTTCAACAAGTTATTACTGGCATGTCTGCCTTGAGACAGTGACAAATACCACGTCAGCAGCAGTCATTTTCTCTAACCACAGTTGAAGGGGTTCTCACATTACCTTTCACAAAGTAGATCAGCACTCCTGCAATTTACCTATCCACTACCAAGCATGCCGAGAGGATCATTTCCAGCACTAAACACAAGATGCCTGAGCACACTACTAGATTAAAACGTAGTAAACACTATTTATCAGCATTCAGGTACTCTGTGCAGACGGTCAGGTTTCACCCCGATTAAACAGCCTTGTTTCACTTCACTGGAGAAAAGTAGGCTCTGGAACAGGCGGACTACATTACCAGAGCAACTTAGCGTTGAGTGCAGTCTAGTCCTAAATTAAATATTGCATCCAGTAAAAAAGCTATGAAACCAAGCCTTCTAAGGCTCTACAACAGTCATCTTCAAAGTGTCGGAGGGGGATGTACCCCAGGGGGTGCACAAGACAATCCACTGGGTCCGGGAAGAAAAGATTAGAACTTCAGTAATGTGTACGTAACTTGTAAAGAAGTAGACATAGACCGCAACTATGTGTTCAAAAATTACTTTTTTTTTTTTGTTTTGCTCACAGGAGTGCACAAAAGTTTGGAGACCACTGCTCTATAAGTCAGTAAAAGATCAAGCTCTCCAGTGTCCACTACACATCTGATGACATCAAGTAATCCCCATTTACTTCAGTCTCTGCAACAAGGAACATCTTCCTAACTGAAGTAGCCTTGGGTAAGTAGTCTCCTTAGACTCCTAAGGAGTCTGCTTCTCCAGATGGCACAGAGCATACGCACGCTAACCCTCTTTGTTCCTTCTCATCATGACTTAGGTCTTTAGCTTAACTTCTTAAACAGCAAGATAACTTACTTACGCTAACTTCCCTTCACAAGAAAGCTTTTAGTTTTGCTGAGGAACTGTCTACTTACCTCCCTACTGTATTCCATGCTGAGCTGCACAGTCAAATACTTTAGTTTTGTGAACTGTATTAACCAAATGAAGCGCAACACTGAATTGAGCGTCAATGATGTATTGAACCCACACTCAAAGCAAGACTTACCACTCTAAGTGATGCTCTTTAGTAGAGGCACTAGCAGTCAGCACAATATAATGTCTAGAAGAAAAGAAAAAGTAACATTCTAGCTCAGGACTTGATATTCCTTCAAATGAAACCAAAACGGCCTTAAATGTATAGAAAATGACTTCCAGACAAGACACATTATATCCTGCAGGCAGCACAGTATTAACTGAAGAAAAACTGATTACATCCTTCAGAATCGTGTTCTGCTGCATTCTAAGTATCAGAGCTGGTATTTTTGTTAATAAAAACAGTGTCAGTGGCAAAACACAAACAGTTTTTCTATCTTCCCTATACTTATCCTTACCAAAATTCCTATGACTACCTCCAGCTTCTGAAAAACAAACATATCAATGCCATCTTGTATTTCGACTGCAAGCTAAAAGTCACTATGCTAACCAGTACGGCAATCATTTCAAGTTCAGGTAACAGATTTCATACATACTTGTATTTCTGAAAAAAGTCCAGTGGTTCAAAGAGCTTTGACCAGCCTGATTTTCCTTGGAGAATCTCATTCGTAACTGCAAGACCTACAATTAAGGTTGAAAACCTTACTACCATTTTGTTTTTAAGACTAGCAGAGCGTGATAGAAACTTTACAAGAGAAAGGTTTTGAACAGTAATTGACAGATCAAAAAGCAGGAATTCCCTTGACACAATACACGCCTACTACAACAGTTCATTGTAAAACTGCTCCCTTGTTGCCTGCAACAGGTAGACTTCCCAGAGAACTCTTCTGCCTAAAAGGGCACAACACCGCACGGAATATAACCAAGTCAGGTAATGTGGTTTCATATTGCAAGAATGACACCTTTTAAGCAGTTAATAAGCATGGAAAGAACTTTACCATGTCTGAACTCCTCCACCATTACCGCTCGCGTTGATGTAGATACGTTGTACGTAGAGTTCTGCTGCGGATAGGCTGGGGTGATGATAGGCATTACAAGGTATCGGTCTGATGGGTTCACCTGTGATGTTAAAACAATTGTGCTCAGCACCAGCAGCTTAGCTTAGAAGAAAGGTTCAAGGCTTCCAAATTCCATGTCTACATACCCTGGGGTCCCATACTGCTAAGTTAAGATTGCTCTCTTCCTGTTGTTTCAGCAATACAGGTCTTGGCCACTCCCTAAACAAGAAAAGCCAGGCACTGACTCTGCCATGTAATTCAGGGTAGGACTGAATGGTGTTGGTCTAAATCTTATATAAAGAACCACCTCAGAAAGTGTTACTGCTTTACGCAAATCAAAATAGTCATCAATAGCTCTTACCATTCTGAAAAAACCAAGAAGAACTTGTTCACCAGAGTAGAAGCCAAAGCGTTTGGATAGAGTTGACACGTTCTCGCTACTAGCACAGCACAGGAAACCCCACCAAGAAATCCCAGCACGTTGGAGTAAATGCCACGTCCTACAATGCAGACATTGTCGTTGCCCTGTAGTCTTCCCATGCCCAAGTATAGTCCTTCAAATTTACAGCACCACCTTCACAATCTATAGAATACCTAGCACCCTTCAGCCTCCAAGTCAGTTATTTTTGCAGTGCAACGAGGCCAAAACTGTTGGTCCTTACAGCGATGCGAAAAAGAATCGTTACCACACCACTTCCCAAAATACCGCTACTCTGAAATTTGCCTGCACTGCTACAGCTACTGCTTCGCTCCAACTTCCCTTGAGAAGAAGGTTCTGCCATTCTTCTAGCACTTGCTCTAGTCACATGCGCAAACGGTATTTTCTTATTCCTTATCTATCAAGCTTTTATACTTCACTGGGCATTTTTTATCCTTTCTAGTCAGGTTCCTGGTAAGCAGTGCAGCACCTTGTCTTGTAGGCACTCCCCTCATCTCCCCACTCCACCCCCATTAAAAAAAAAACACAGAATCTACCCCACAGACAGTCCTTGAATCTAAACTAAAACACAGGTTTTGAACTAAAACCTGATATTTAAACAGCTATCCAAAGATGAAGGACTTCTAGTGCCATTGTTTTTTCAGCACGAGGTGCCTCTGGAAAGTTTAAAGATCACAAACAATCACATTACTCACGTTTTGCCCACAGTTTAATTGCACGGAGCGTGAGCCGGAAGGTCTCTTTATTTGGCACTAGGTGCAGGATTTCGTCAGTAACTCTGCAGCCTGTAAGAAAAAACAGTTGAAGTACAGCACTTCCTGGTAACAGGTACGAGTCAGTTCTGTGCTGTACTGGATCAATAGCTTACAGTTTCTCCTGCAAGTCTATGAAAACAAGTTTGCATTACTTGCTTTGTATTACCTTAAAAATCAGAGGTTACACATAATCTTACAGGCACATAACATAACAAATTAGAGGTTACACATTCCGTATCACCTCAGGTAACTGGTACCCTCAACAGCTTTTTCATACTTTAGACTACAGCCAACAATTGTCAGTAAGGCCCTTCGACAGGATTCCGAAAGCTAGGTTTCTTTCGACAGCCAGGAACAATTAAACCAGTCAGCGTTAAACAGTGAGCAACTTCGGCTTCAGGTATTTTAAATATCCTTTTTTTTTTAATGAACTACCACACAATCTTCTCTATCAAGTGCTCTACCTATTCACCTGAAGCAGTTTCTGTAGCAAACTGGAACACCACCCCCCCCCCCAATCGAAGAAACATGAAACACAGGTCTATCTAAACACACAACTTGAAACAGCTGAATTTAAGCCCACTCGCCACCTCCTCAGATCTCAAGTATACAGGGGATCAGTTTCTGCATCCTGTACAGAAACTTGGGGTGTGTAACGTGCATTCCATACCAACTTTAGTAACATTTTCTTGTTAAAGATGTGCAAATATGCTTACCATTTAAGCTCCGTATACATCTTATATCCAGGCTTCTGAGACACGAGTTGTCTCTGAGATCAAGATTATCAGCAACAATTGGCACAGACAGTCTTGCAAACACGAGATCAATCTTAAGAGGCAAAAAGTGCCAACCGTTAGAATGCCCCGCAGTTTGCAAACAGCACACTGGTGGGGGACAGTTACTCAAGTCTAAAAAGAGTGGTTAACATCTGTATTTAGAATTATGTGACTATAGATACATCTCCCAAGAGATTTACTTGCCAGAAGACTCAATACAATTTCTAGAAGTTCCCAATTTTATTTACAAAGCCTTCACTGCATCACCCCTTTCTTTTTAAGCTAGGGAAAGGAAGAGGGCATTTTAAGTTGGAAAAGATTACTCTAGACTTAGAGTTTCAGTTAAAAGGGAACTTAAAATTATTCACAGAATTAAGACTTAAGTTCAGTCACCTCAACTATACTTCAGCAAAGGAGAGAGCATTTCCTTTATGCAGTAAGCCCTTTTGATCCTGAAGTATCTGCTTTTTAGTACAGTCTGAGGCAAGAAGATTATCCTGTGAAAGTCTGTACCAGATGAAGGCCACAAAAAGGTCACTGAATAAATCTCTTTGTGATAGTGATACCAAGCAGTAACTTGCTTAGGGACTACAGCAGGCAGGTCTTGATTCATTGTATAGGATGTATTCAAGATAGCTGGATTCCTGCAGCTGACAGACCCAGGCGGGAGTCAAATGAGTACTTTCACTTTCCATTTTCCAGATTGTTTGTCCCATGACCACTTCATTTTGGATGTGCAGCAAAACATTTAGTCTGCTCACACGATTCGTACAGTGAACTACACTGTACACATCCCTCTGTAGATACCTAGCTTGGCAGAGCTAAGAAGACTGAGCAAGGACACCGCCTCTGCTCCCACTCTGCATGATCCTAGGGATAAATGCTATTCAAGCAGGCTACCCTGGTCTACAGCACAGGCCTAGAAAAAGATGTCCCTGATGCTCCCATGCCTGCTAGGCTCCCTAGGGGCTTATTTTCCTATAAGCTCCCATTCTACTGCAATGTCTTCTCCTGGGATACTTTGCGGTCCAAAATAGCACAGTCACAGCTCCCTGGAAAAGTTATCCTATTCCAAAGCAAGAAAAAATTTACTCACTTAAAAAAAACCAAAAAATGCTTACCTCAATGCCATCAAACTCAAACTTGACAACTGGTACATATGTGTCTTCAACTGCCTGGAAAGGAGAGGATAACTGTGTAAGAAAACATGGCTTGCTACTTTAATGTTTCTCCTGAACTACGATCAAATGCAGAATTTACACTGCTAACTACTCAGTATAAAGACTGAGTTGCTTCCAAACCAGAAGAATTGTTCATAAGCTGCAAGCGGTATAGCACTAAGACGGTATAATACTAGCTTTAACAAGTTATTTAGCCAAGAGATCCGGAGGCTGATCACGTATTGTAATGAACAAACAGTGCACAATGAGCCATCAGTATCAGAGGTTGTAAGGTACTTACCTTGGTGGTGAGGAAGAAAAGCAAGACATTTCTGTAGCTATCTTACTCCTGGTTAACATCCAGAGAAATCGAGAACATTCTGTCCGCGTTTGACAGCGCGCACTAGCCTCCTGTATTTTTATTTTCTACCATGCCTGAGATGCTATCAGCTACCTTATGGGACAGTTTTCAATTTTGTAGCCCACTCGTCAGAACTGTGCCACAGCCCACTGACCCTGTCTTCGGTCACCTAAACAAAGGCTCATTAGCTATGCACGTGAAGTCTTTCAAAATGTCTGCACAAGGAAGACCAGCCTGAGAGAAACACTTCTCAGGAGTTCGGTTCTATATGCAAAGTACACAGCATATGCACCGGAGGGTCATTTTACAAGGCAGTTTTGTACATTCACAGCACAGCTCCTATTGACTTTATGCAAAGCTGACTGTGCATCTCTTCTACAAAGTCTCGGGCTGAGTAGCCAGAGAAGAACAGGACCAGAGAAGAATGAATTAGAGGTCCTAAAGTACACCCAAGGAACACCATGGCAAAGGTACTGACAGAAACCTTTCCACATCACATTCAACTTCCTTAGCTCTCAGGCTGCCCCTTCCTCTACCTGCATGCAGTTACTTTCTTGCCAAGCCCCTTACTACAGCTAGGATGAAAGCAAGGCTCCTAGGCACAACCTTGCTTTTTGATACTATAGCCCACTCATTCCCAAACCATGGGTAGGGGAGAAGTGAACCACAGAGATTCGGATCGGACATACAGTCACTGGGGAAGGGAACCAAAAGCTTGACTTCCACACTTTCATGCTGCGTAGACAGTATTTTAGAAGGGGCTCAGAAACAAGGCCCTTTTTAATTTTGGTTTGTAAGACAATCACTACCAATAGGAGTCTTTAACAGGAATATTCTTATTGTCAGAGTTGCACAATCTATCAAGGAGAGAGCTTGCTTACTCTTAGGTTTTTTATTTCCTCCTGACGTTTCAGTTTTTCAAAGAACGACTGAAAGAAATCCGATCTTTCTACATGTCTAGGAGCAACACAAGCCACGTCTATGTCAGCACCTGCAAAGAGATGCCATTTGTTCTGTTACTGTTGGAAGACACTTTCAAACATTACAACTATGACCAGACACCAAAAGTTTACCTTTAGTGTGTACTCCAAGCCTGTAAGAACCAAATGTAAATATTTTGCCACCAACATTTGCTACTACTGAAGGGGGAAGATTCTGTGGGTAGAAGAGAAAGAGTTTTCTGGAGAACAGAAGATACACGTTGACCTACGTGCAAGTTTAACTAGCATAGAAGTTACTTAGAAAGACTACAGCAGCCTCCATAAACAATGTCTTCTCCCTCCCATACTGAGTTGTTAGTCTAATAGACTGATTCTGTTTTTCTGAAGGGAGTCCTGGCAACTCACAAACAACAACAACAACAAAAAAGGTAGGTAATGTAGCAGTCGCTTCATCAGTTTAAACAAAGACCTATTATCAGTCTTCCCTGCAGCAGACCCACATAAATGAACACCATCTAAGAGCCATACCAAAGGCAAGTCTAGAGTAATAATTTCAAACTAGATTGAGTGCTGTAGGCTGTCTGGGGCAAGTTTACTGCCCTGTTACCATCTGTCTCCCCCCACAATGTCTTGTTTCAGCTTTGTTAACCGCTACAAGTCAACTGACAGAGCCACTTCACAAACTTATTCAGTGCCCCAAGGACTTGAAGGTCTTCATCTAAAGGATCTTTTATACATTATTTCAATGGCTCTTACTACAGATCTCCTTGATACTTAAGAAGGAAGTTAAATGTTGAACTTTAGCATAAATCCTAGTAGTATCGCCTTTGAAAGAAACTAAAAGGCTTCAGCTGTTTTGATAAGAACCTATCAAAAAACCTTACCTGGCTCTCACCAAGTTCTGAAATCCATTCTTTGACCAAGTTATTCAGTCTGCCAAGAACAACCAGCCTGTAAAGAAAACTCATGTTAAGTTTGCCCTAAAAAAACCCCAGGACATTAACAAATTTTACAGTCTTGTTATACCTGTGATTCAGTTCTTCCTCCTCTTCAAATACCCCCAATGCTTTCATCGCTTCAAGCAGCTTCTGAGTATGAATGGAATCTCTATCCGTAGGAGGAGCCAAGCTAATTGCAGAAGTCATTCCATAGTGCCTTGGAGGCTGGTTCTGCAGCCTAGGAGTACTGGGGGAGAAAATAAAATACAGAAGACTCCACAAAAGAGAAAAACAAAACCCAACAAAACAACAACCACCACCTTACTGCAAAACACCCTTCCACTTACAGGTTTCCAAATCAGCTTCTGCCCTTTTGCCCAGCATTAATATAAATGAGGGAAGAAAGATCCTGCTTATGGTTTTTAGATAACTTGACCTAACTTAGAAGCAACTTCTTTAAAAATCACTTGTGGATATAAGAAAAGATCCAAGTTGCTACTATCTGAAGACAGCTTATTTGCATTGCGCTAGACAGTTGGAACTGATCGCCAGGAAATGAAAAGGTTTGAAATCCACTAAGGGCGACACTATGTACAGCACAAGTTTTTTTGGACCCATTTCAGTTTCACAGCACTTTTGACTTAAGGTTATTCCCATCAGCTTC
The DNA here is from genome assembly GCF_929443795.1 of Astur gentilis. Lineage (NCBI taxonomy): Eukaryota > Metazoa > Chordata > Aves > Accipitriformes > Accipitridae > Astur > Astur gentilis. Next base: position 13,061 of record NW_026061098.1, on the reverse strand, counting down.
CCGATCACATTAAACAAGACAATTTAACACTGGCTTCTTTTAGTTCAATGTATTGGCTGTGCTTCTACTGATTCTGAAAGGACATTAGAGTTGATTGCAGAGCAGGGACAAAGTGGTCTGTTAAACAGAGTTGTTGCAGTAAATTCAGCATTACCTTGGTTTTGTCTATGGAAGAGGATGAAGGAAAACATCAACCAATCTGCAGCTAACGTTGCTAGCAGAGCCTTGTGCTCTTAACACAGCGTTCCACTTTTATAGCTCAGAGGCTTAGCTCTACATACATCTGGTTTAATCTAAATCCAAGAGATGTACATCAGCACGCAGAGCAGCACAAGTTAAGCTCTGCTTGTAGAAGGTGCTCAAATCTGCTTTCGCTAGCTCACTGCCCAGTCAGGCAGAGCATTACCAGCTGAAACCAGGAGAGAGAAAGGAGGGGCACCGGAGGTAAGAACTGTACTTAATGGATCAAGGGTCTCTACAGAAACACTAGTAGCAAAAGGGGGACACCCATTAAAAAGGTCTCTACAACTCATCATGCTTGTCAAAGAGTCCATATCCAGACCCTAAGGCTACAGGGATTAATGATGGCATTATTCAAACCGGCTATTTTCCTACTTCACAAATGGATGGCTTCAAATCTGAGCTGGGTTAGTCAAGAGACGCTTAGAACTATTTAAGGTATCTGACCCACTTTGGCTGGAATGGGATGAGGAAATGCTCAAAGGACAGCCTCAACACTTGATTTTAAAAAGATAGCTTATTACAACTCCTGATTTCTAATTGTTGCCTTTACTCTGCCACTGAGGGAAGATGGATTTCTCTCTCGCAGAGTAGCTTTGTCCAACTACAGACGTAGCTTTTAGTCACCTAGTGGGCTCCCCCACCCCCCTTCTCTATGAGCTCATTTTTCAAACTTTTTTTTCTAGGCGTTTTCCAAAAAGCTGGCGGGGGTGGGGGGGTGGTATTAGGACTGTAGTCCTATGAACTACTCTCCCCAGTCAGAACGGCTGTTTACTTTCAAGTGTAACTAGGCCCTGACCTAATTTGCCTTGCCTTCTTTATAGGCATGTCAACTTCCACTTCATAAGTCAAAATATTCCTAATAAGTATTTTCCTTCTTATGATACCATTTTCATAACAAATACAGAAGGAAAGCCAATGAAGCGGGAGTGTGGTGGCAAGCACTTCTTGTTCTGAACTGAAGCCTTTTTCTCCCTGCTCTCTGTTCATTTGAGACTACACTCATTTCTTGACCCTCCTACTTGCCTTCCACATCCTCACCCCCAACACTTCCCTCAGTCTGCTCTCCTCAGACTCAGCTTTGCGACTGTGGATGGAGGCTGCCCAGGCTTAAAAGAGACTCCCATCTCGCATGTGCCCACACTTCTTCACGCTTCTGATCTGCAACGTACTGCACAGATAGTAACTCATCTTCTCCCAAACTTCTTTCATCTTCTTCCACGTACGCTTCCTACATCGTTGCCTCACCATGATGTATTTGGCCTGCTCTTGTCCCCGACTTGTTATTCTCCTGCTTACTTGATTGGAGATTTTAGACAATCTGTGGGATGGATCCTGGGGTTTGTTTTGATTTATCTTAAGATTTTATAAACACAGGGCACCCTTACAATCTACCTATCTAGAACACATATATACTAAAAGGAAGGACTGACCTGACCCTGCAGTCACAGATAAAACAGACTCCTCTCTCGCCAACTGAGAGAAAGCAGCTTGGCTATTTGGGCTGACTACATTGAAGACATTCAAAATGGTCATAACAGAGCAGTGTTGACTTTTCCAAGAATTTGCTCAATCAGCATCAACTAAGTTGTTAGAAAAAAAGAATGTGGAGGCTGACTCCTACTGGGAAATCAATTTCTACAGTCCTGTTCAGCCAGGAACCAAAAGGGTGCCTTTCCACTTGATCCTTTAACTGTATTTAATTTTGATAGGTAATTCTGGTTTCCTCAAAAAAGACTTCCTTTGTCAGAGTCCTCTTCTCAATCAGGTGCTGGAGGTTTATTTTAAATAATTTCACTGCAAGCACAGATCCCCTTTGTTAAAGCCAGTTCAAATTAGGCCATTGAAAAATTAACGACCACTTGTATTCTCCACAACTATCTGTGCATACGTACTTCACTATGAATCAGCCGTTGCAGAAGTCAAGTGCTACGGCCTCGTTTAACAGCCTACAAGTAGTAATACATTGAATTTCTATATAATACTTACAGTTCCCAGCCTGGTCTGCCACCTGCTGAGCCAATTGTACTGCCTCTCCCCGGATGACCTTTTGGAGTGGAGAGAGGAAAAAGCAAAAAATCCCATGCAGTTTATCTGAAGATAATGTTTTGAAAGGAATTCTAAAGTTACAGTTCCTTACCAGTGGTGGGTATTGACTGTCCTTGGGGGCCCAGACGACTTGCTAATGCTGCTTGTCTTCGCACAGGAAGCCGACAGCCCTTGTGAATAAACGCAGACAGTTGGAAAAGAAGCTCTACTACAATATAAGAATCACTGCATATGTTGAAATAAAGCTTACCTTCTCTTCCAACAAACTGCTGACTGACAGAGAGGAAGATGTAGATGGTTCAGCGGCACTCACCAGAACAGCGGGAGGTCTAACAGTCATGGGTGGTGGTGGAGGCGGTGGCGGCTGCTGCTGCTGCTGCTGTTGCTGCTGAATCTGCTGATGGAGCCTTTTTGTGTAGCTAGTTCCATTTTTGAAGTTGTTCACAGCCTAGAGGGAGAAAAGCATTTACAAGAAGCTACGATGGAACTTCAGCAGATATACGAACAGAAGCCTTCACAGAGGAAAATTACTCATGTATTCCGTAAATGCCATCAATCCTCAAAGAAACCAACATACAGATGTATGAACACGTCACATTGAACACTGATACTAATGACTGGTAGCTCAGAGGACCTGTATTTCAAGTACTTCAGCGTTAACGCCAAATGTGAAAGCGAGGCAATCGTGTTCAGTAAGAGCGGGACCCGAATTTGCCAGATCATCTCTAAAGAGTCGTAAGCTTCTGTGACAGCAGCAAACAGTGCATTTGAAAAGTCAATTTAGCCTTATCAAATTACGCCTTGCTTAAGGAGATGTAAATTAATATTTTCTTCCCTTTCCGCTTTTTACAAAGAGCCTTTTCTTACAAGCACTTTATGTAAAAGTCGTCATGTTACCTGGCCTATGCACTTGTTGGGAATTAAAGCATCAGGTGAAACATCTGTCTCCTGACACGTTGGGCATACATGTTCCTCAGATTCCAGTAATGCTGTTCTAATACCTGCATAGAATTAGAATAATCAAAACAGTATTTAGCCAAACTAAGGAAGTTTTAGGGGTTCTCACCAATCATAAAGACATGTCTATGATTAATAGGTGAATATAGTCTTGAACTGAGAGCATGAAGCTATAAATGTTCAATAGTGTAAAAAATTTCTAGTATGCAGCAAATAACTATACAGTTTTGTATTTCACCATTGGAACATCTGCAGATGTAGCATAGGCTGTGTCTTGATGTTGCAGCTAGTCTTTTTCCCCACTATCTAGTACAGCGAGAAGTCCCCAACCTCAAGGTTAATGAACAAAACATGTTTCAAAAAAACCTCATTAATAGGTTCAAAAAACCATTAGGAGGTTCGAGTTCTGAAGGTTTTAACCAACTCTCCCGTGGAGAAGAATGTGGATTAAATGCCTAACTATCCGTTTGTTGCAGACCACTCTAAGTCACCAGAGTCGGCTATATAATTTTGTATGAGACAAAGGGCTGTGGACCAACTAAAAGCATTCAGTGTCTAATACTGTAATCCCCTGCACAGTTAGCCACTCTCCTCATACTCGTCCTTCCGCTTGTAAAGAAGACTTAACTAGATACCTAAAAAGGGGAAAAGGCTTCCTGGCTTTTTTCGCCCTTGATACCAGAAGAGCCCTTTCCCGTCCAGGGTATACTTCAGCATAAAATAGAACTGGTAGCAAAGTAATTTTGTTCCCTCCTCTTTCTGCTTTCAGAAAATCAGATGTGATGTTTAGAATTAACAAACACGGGTGTAACACTTACATTTGTCACAATAACTGTTGCCACAGCAGGGAATAACAGCTGCATCAGTCATTATGTCCTTACAGATGAGACATGACAACTCATCTGGAACGGGAGCATCTGAGGTGGAGGAAGAGGAGGAGGAGGAGGAGGAGGAGGAAGAAGAAGACGGCTCCTCTGGTAAAAAGGGAGGCTTCTCCATCCTTCCTCTAGCATAAGCTTCCCTGGAGGAGGGGTGGGGAAGGAAAAAGAAACGAGTTAAAGATGGGTAGAGGAAAACTTTTCCAAGCTTTGCATTTTCTCAAAGCAAGAGAAGAGATGGAATTCTTCTCGCTCCACATGAGCCTCCTAAAAGGTAGGCGCTTAGTTTAAACTACTTTTCTATAGCCACAACACTAGAAGAGGGAGGGAGGAACAATCTTCCTTCTGCAGAACTCTCCCATTCATTGGAGCAACTAAGAAAGAAGCTCAGACTAGAAAATTAATCTTTTCACAGCTAGAAAGCAGGTGAAATGAATCCCACCTCTCCTTTGCCAGAGGATACATGTAAATTGCAGGCTCAGCATAACGTTAGTCTCCGAGCAATTACATTTTATAAAAGCAAGAAGTCGATGTTACAGCTTCTACAAAAGGAGATCCAGGACGGAAAACCAGAAGTGCTACCACGGTCATTTTAAAAGAGCCACTCCTGTCAGCACACGGCAGTATTTTCTCACTGTATAGCAACAGGAAAACTTCAGCCTGTTTCACACATGGGATTTCAGAAAAGTCAGAGGGGGAGGAAATCTCAGTCCAACAGCCATCTGTTAGACTTGGCAAGAAGCCTTTGAAACATAAAACAGAAGCAAAATGAGCTTTCAGTGACTACGGTTAAATGGCATCAATACTCAACCAGGGACTTAGTGCAATTAAAACACGCAAATATTCAATAGATGGGGCAGAGAGAAATGTCTTGGTTTTGTACAAAATAATAAAAACTGTGAACTGCCATTAAGAAGAGTGGAAAACAGAAACATTTCCACTAATACTGAAAGATATAAAAACATGCACGAGTGTTCACCCAGAAAGACCTATGGATATATTGAATGTCTACGACCTAGGAAAAAGAAAATTTCACACTTCTAATTCCAGCTTCCCCTGGAATTTTGAAGGCCTTTGCAACATTGCCATACAACCTCTGCATTTCACCCCAACAGAAACAATTCTTAATATGAGGATTCATGTATTTGTTACGTAACTGCCAAGGCAAAACAATTAAAAACTAAGTAACACCACAAGTCCCCCACAATCTTACCCCATTTGTCGGGCAGTTCTTTATGTAGTGGCCACGTTTTCCGCAGTGAAAGCAAGTAGATGATGGCGGAGCGGACCCAAGGGTTTCTTCAGGTAACTAAATGGTTTGGGAGAGAAAACCAAAGAGGTAGGCATGTGTCTCTCTCGTTAAAACAAACATCTCTGCAATTTTTCCACAATCTGCAAAGATCAGATGGGACACAATCAACACTTACTTGACTGGGTCGTATTCGCAGCAGGACCCTATCTTCAAAGCTTTTATTTCACCTTCTTCGGAAGCACTGGCGTCAGCCACACTGGCAGTCTGTTTAACAGGCAATTATTTGACACGCACATTAGAAACACATTTAAGCCCACACAGCCAAAGACAACACCGCTCACCCGACCCTGCAAAGAGCAGCACAACGCTAGCTGAGGTTGCATGAAAACAGGGGCTTGCATAAAATATAGCTGTCCTGAAGATGTTCTGGGGAGTCCTTACGTCATTACAGGGTGTATATGTGCCTGTTAACCTACTTGAAAAGAGCATTCTAGGGCACTCAAAACCTTAGGCTCTCTTTGGGCCTCACATAAAGACTGGTGTAACCAATCCAATTTTCTTCCAAGCAGGCTCTGGCCATGTCCACCAAAAATTACCCTGTCCAGTATTTTTAAGCTGCTTTTTAAGCTCCAGACTAGCTGAACGAGAAGACATCCACTGTACATTTAATTGAGAAAGATGTACGCAAGGATCATTATTTACATTTTTGCAGCATTAAAAGGACACACAGCTTAAAGAGTCGGGGAAGCTGTTTTTTGCTTGTGGAAATTCAGCTTCTAACACAGAAGCATCATTCAACCTTCAGGCGCACAATCTCTCTTACATCCTTCACAGAGCTGATGGGGATAGGCACACCTTGCATCCCTGAATACCTGGGTCTGGGAAAAGGCCTTGTCAGAGCATGCCTTCACAGCCTTAAAAAGGATGAGACATCCAGCAACCATCCTTACCATGTGTATTCTAAGATAAAAAGAAATACTGGCAACACTCTTTATCATGGGGACGAGGAATACAGCTGGAAAACTACTGTAAAAAAAAACATGGAACAGCAACACAGCATTCTGGCTGCAATGTGTGTTACTTCATGACAAATGACATGAAATAAAAACTGATGGTTGGTGGGACTTGTGCATTGTAACATGTAGCTGGGGTAGGTTCAGAATACTTTAACCAGGGAATCCAAAAGCTATTTGAAATGTTGGCATAAATAATTCAGATCGTAACTCAAGAGCAGAGCACAAAAAAATATCTCCTAAGGGAAGACGCATAACCGGCTCTTTCATACGCATGGTATCTCTTTCTGTGGAGGTGAAGCAGGCTGAAAACCACAGAAGACGGCCAGGAAGAGCAGAAAATTTGCTGCAGTAAATACACCAATTGCAAAGCACGTTCTAGCTTGACCTCACACCTATTTTAAAACAAATACTTAAGTGTGTCCAGCGTGTACAGCGTCGGTTTCTCTTTATTGGCTCATATTCCACACTGGATTAGCAGAGGAGAGAAAAAAACCTGCTTGAATATACAAAAAGAAATTTTTTGCACTAATGATCACAGCTATTGCCATCTTCCATACCTGCCTCAGCTCTGACCTCTAAACCCCAGTGCCCTTCTTACACCAGGAACTCAGCCATCTTTTCCAGATGCAGGAGCACGTCCCCACAATCCCCAGGAGACCTGCATCTCTATCAAAAGGCACTTGGAGCTAAAAGATGAATTGGCTGGCACAGGTCTCACCCTGCCCAGCAGCCTGGAGATTTGGGTTCACAAATACAAAACACTTTAAAGCCAAAACACTCTCTCTAGCTGCTACTTTGCTTATTCTTGTTTGAAAGAAATACTTGTCAATTTGAACATCTTTTCCACATCAATTCAACCAGATTTGTTTACATTCAAACTTTAAATCAAAAATGTATAAAAACCCAAACTAAAAAAATTGCACCGTGCTCTTCATTTTTACCTAACTTTTTAAGCATCTTTTGCTCAAAATACTTCTGTTTTCATTATAATCCAGTACTATTTCTCGGGAGTTATAGAGCACTTTTTTCACTTGAGTGCAATTTAGTTAGCTTATCTCCTAAAAGTACTTCATTCCTGATGACTTAACAAGACTCACAGTGCAAAATGAGATGCAGCATCTCCCTGTGCAATGCTACGCGCCTTGGGCAGTGGTCCTCCGAAACAGGACAAACAGAGAGTGCCTAAGCTTATCAGGGATGAAGCAAAGAGGAAAAGGCATCTAATTAGACCTACTCAAAGATCCAAGCACGATCTTCAAACACAAACTTTCTTCCGCAACCAAATGTCTAAGACTGACTTTCCTTTCTGTTAAAATCAATCTATCAATCAATGAGAGACTGTACTTGGCTTCAGTAAGGGCTAACAGCAGAGTTGCCAGAGACCTGATGAGGAACACAGGAGACTGGGGTGTGATTCATCTGACTAAACGTGGATGTCTCTAATGTAGACGCCCACGGCCGAGCCAAACTTGGTCCCATTTTTAGGCAACACAGAGTTAAGTCCGTGTAACCAGTGCTTCAAGGGACCGTTTATCTTATCCTAAATAAACATTTATATATTTGGTCAGAAAGACCGCCCATTAGATTCACTGATTTTATTCACTACGTCTCCTTTAAAATAAAACAGGACCTCATGCCAGTCGTGCAGGCAGAGATGATTGCAACTGCGTTACAGATACACTGTTGAGGTCAGACAAATCACAGTCCACCTCTGCTCCATCCAGGTTGGCTCAAGACCGGGAATTCACATCTCCCTCACCTCCAAAACGGCTCCCGTAACCCCCAGAAGAAGGGAAACGGCAGAGTCGCCTGGTAAAGCTCTTCCTATGAGCAATGACACCAGTCGCTGGACCAGAGACAGAGAGCCAGTCCCCACCCACAGCCCACAGCTCCTGAAGGTCACCTAAGGAGATCTGCAGATTCCAACTTTACCTCTTCTCAAGCCCAAACGCCGAGGGATTTATGCCAGAGAGAGGAGCTCCAACGGGATCTTCTGGCTGCGCTGGGTCCGTTGACCCAACTGGGAGGGACCATTCAAAAACTGCCACAGGGACCCCAACATTCTGAAGCATGCGGGGGGGGCTGGGCTATGCAAATGACGGAACCCCCAACAGCTGCTTCCACCCCACTGCCACCCACCTCACAGCACCAACTGCTACAACACACCAAACCTTCGTGGGGTGATGCCCCTCCACGCTCAACTCCAGGACGCAAGCTTTGAGGGTGGCATGGGCTTGAGATGGCATCCTTGCTCCTGGAGGGCGAGATGGGCATGTTCACCCCCCTCCGAAAGAGGGAAAAATAACATCAGAAACTCTCAACCGGACACAACAATAGCTTGAACTCATTGAAACCCGACACAGAAGATGTCTCCATGAACTTCTCCTCCTACTTTTTAACAACCAAAACACATTACTATGCTTTAGTGGTACGCTTCAGTCAACCATGATTAATTGCAAGAAATCACACGAGATCATCTGAACGCCACTGTGAAGGCTGTTTAATGTTTAAGCAAGCTGGGAAGAGATTTTGTCAGCCAGGAGTCCATCAGTTAGCACTTGCATCTTCAAGGGAACCAATTTTTGTAATACAAAACGGGTATTTTTATTCCTAAACCCATTTACTCTCAGCAGGGGAAGGTAATTCACTGTATACTAGCACTCAGCTGTTCACATACACTTCCCCAATTTTAAAAAAAACAAACAACCCAACAAGTTGCACTAAGCAGTATTTCAGATGGAAGGCAAATGTAGGTAATCCTTCCTGAAATAGAGGCAGCTCAAAGCAATTGTCCTCCTGTCCCACAGGGAGCATCCCAATAGAAGACTGAACGCTTTAGGACTGAAGGCCACTTTTTAGAGTACACAGCTTCGTTTATAAGGCCCAAGTACACATTTTTCTGTCCCAAAGCCTTGTTTTGACTGTCCAAATACTCCTTTTCGCGTCCCAACCCTTCTTTTTTGTGAACAAATCCTCATTTTGATGGTCCAAAGCTTTATTTATAAACTCCAGAGCCCCATTTCAGGCTCCGCAACCTTGTTTCTAAACTCAAATTTTGAGGCTCCGAACCTCAGTTTTAGGGCCCAATGCCTCATTTTCGGGGTCCAAAGAATCGTTTCCACAATCCACCCCTTCATTTTTAGGGTCCTGAAGCCTCATTGCAGGGGCCCAAATACCCATTTGTAAGGCCCAAGCCTTCCTTTTACAGCACAAACCCCACCGTTAGAGCCCCAAGCCTCATTCTTTACCTTCCAAAGCCTCCTCTTCAGGGAAGAGAGCCTCCTTTCCAGGGACCATAGGCTCATTTTTAGGATCCAGTCTGCAACTAGGGAGAGCCCAAGGCCTCATTTTGAGGGTCCAAATATTCAATTGGAGGGCCCAAAGCCTCATTTTAGAGGCCAAGCTCCTCATCTGGGGTGCAAGGCATCTCTTGTTTAACGCACAACCCCTCATTTGGAGCTTCCAAAGACCCATTTCTAGGGCGCAAAGCCCTCGTTTTTGGTACTGAAGCATCCCTTGAAGGCACAAAACCTAATGCAGGGTTCAAAGCCTCAGTTTCATTTCCAAAGCCCCACTCTTAGGGCCCAAACCCTCCACTGGAGGGTCCAAAGGCCTCTTTTAACAGCTGAGGGCCTCCCCTGGAGTGACCCAAGCCCTCTCTTTGGGACCAAAGCCTCATGTCTTAGGGCCCTATCGACACCAATAGGTTCCCCTCCTTTGCAGAGCCCAAAGGGTCACATGTAGCATCTCCCCCACCATTTTTAGTGCCCAAAGCCTCATCTGGAGGGCCAAACTCCTCATTGTTCTGGTCCAAACCATTTGGCCTTTTATGACCCATAGCTGTTCTTTAGGGCCCGCAGTTTCACTTGGAGGGTTTAAACCCTCAGCTTTAAGGCACAAAGCCACGCTTTTAGGCTCCAAAGTTACACTTACAGGGCAGAAAGCCTCGTTTTCCCTTCCCAAAGTCTTAGTTTTGGCTTCCAGAGCCCCATTTCAGGCTCCAAACCCCCATTTTGAGGGTCCACGGGCTCCCTTGCAGTTGGCAAAGTCTCCTTTTTAGAGCCCAAGGCCACTTTTTTAGTTGCCGAACTCCCATTTTCAGTCTCCAAAGCCTCATTTTTAGGATCCAGCCAGTCGTTTTCAGGGTCCAAGCCACATCCTGAGTTTCCAAACCCTCATTTTTATGCTCCAAACCCTTCTCTTAGGGCCCAAAGCCTCATTTTGAAGGCCAGTCCCTTGTTGCGACACAGACAGGACTGTCGGGGGATGCAACGGGTCTACAAAATGCCTGACAGTTCGAGAACAGCGCGACCTTGAGCAGCTTGTAGTGTATCCTTGAAAGTCTGGGAAGATCCGAGAAGAGTGGTACAAAAACAAGATAGCGATAAGAAGAACCGTTACTAACTAAACCAATCATCTACTAACACATACTCTGAAGTAGGGGATAAAAAGGTGTGTTAGAACAATAAAGGAGCCATTTTGCATGATCTGTTACTTGTCGTGTCCGTCTCTACCGCGACACAGGACTACCAACGGGCCTGGGTAGGAACCCCAAGGCCCATCAGGAGGTCGTGAGGGGACGAGAGAATAAACGCACAGAACAAGGCGCAGCCTTCAACAGCGCCCACCTATGGGACTCACAGAAGGCATGAGTACAGCTTTACAGAGCTGGACCAGCCCCTCCAATAGCCCAGCCACAAAGCTTTCTAAACAAGGCAGAAACATTGACTCCTTTTCTCGTCCCTACTTAAGATTCCCTGTAGAACTGGGTCTTGGCCTGACCGAGGCTGTAGGAGGGAGGAAGACGAGGGAAAACTTTGCAGGGAAAACACCCAGACACAGTATGGCCTGGCATCAATAAATGTAGGCACAAGCAAGCCCTTGGGAGCAAACTCTTTATTCTCTGCCTGGGGGAGCTGCCTGGGGGCTCTGTGGCCCTGGAGCCGCACACCTCCTCAGGACATCCTCCACAAGGCTCCCAGCTACCGCCCTCTTCAACGACTCGGGCTGCACGGGCTCCTCCGGGAGAAGCTTTAAACGCACTGGTCTGTGCCGTGCTCCTGCCTGGGTAGGGCGCTTGGGACCCGCTGGAGGCATGGGCTCTCTTGGAAACTGGGGGCCCGTGGAGGGAAGGGTGTCTGCGGTGCTCCCTGGCCGGAGTATACGCAGAGTTTCCAGTGCAGGCACTGAAGACCTTGCTGTGGCTCCTTGCTGTGCTGAGCCCAACTGAGTTTTTAAGAGTAGAAAAAATCACTGCACCGGCCAGAAAGTGCCTGGAAACTTCATCCCTCTTCATTGCCCATTTCCCATGCGAGCTCCACAACCTGGGAGCAACGCAGCCAATAGAACCTTCGAGAAGCAGACTCACAGCCTGCTGCAGCTGGCCCTGCTCAAGCAGCCGAGGTGGGCTGGATGATCTCTAGAGGTCTCTTTCAGCATCCATTCTGTGCTGCTGTGACTCTGTCTCTATCATGGTTTAACCCCAGCCAGCAACTAAGCACCACCCAGCCGCTCACTCACTCCCCCCCCACCCAGTGGGATGGGGGAGAAAATCCGGAAAAAGAAGTAAAACTCGTGGGTTGAGATAAGCACGGTTTAATAGAACAGAAAGTAAGAAACTAATAATGATAATACTAATAAAATGACAACAGCAATAACAAAAGGATCGGAATGTACAAATGATGCGCAGTGCAATCGCTCACCACCCACCATTCACACCCAGCTAGTCCCCGAGCAGCGATTCCCCCCCCCACTCCCCAGTTCCTATACTAGATGGGATGTCGCATGGTATGGAATACCCTGTTGGCCAGTTTGGGTCAGGTGCCCTGGCTGTGTCCTGTGCCAAGTTCTTGTGCCCCTCCAGCTTTCTCGCTGGCTGGGCATGAGAAGCTGAAAAATCCTTGACTTTATCTAAACACTCCTCGGCAACAACTGCAAACATCAGTGTTATCAAGGTTCTTTGCATACTGAACTCAAAACATAGCACTGTACCAGCTACTAGGAAGACAGTTAACTCTATCCAAGCTGAAACCAGGACACTTTTAACCACTTAACCTTCCGTGAGAAATACTGCAAGAGCTCAAGAAGAAAGAGCAGAAAGACAGGAGACAGGTGAAAGCCTAGAGCGCCAGCTAGACGGAATGAAAGACCCTCTTCCTTCTCTAAAGCTTCAGCAAGGCTTCCTTCACCTGCTTGTCTTGGAGTCTTGGGTCGATCCCGGAGAAGAGAGCTTCCTGCAAAAGAGAAGAATCATCTAGGGTAGCCTCATTGGTCAAGTCTGGGGCTGCTACCTGGGATCTCCGGTCCTTATAAGAAAAGGCCAAAAGACGCTAGGAGACGTCTGGAAGGAATCACAGGGGATCCCGGAGGGCACAGGTTCCTCCAAAAAAGAAAAAAACCTCAACGGTAGCTTCCTAGGAGGAGTCTGGGGCTTCAACCTGACCCCTTAGTAGGTAAAGCAGAGGACAGAAGACTGTGGGAGATGCCTGGGAGGAGTCTCAGGTGCCTGTCGGAGTTGAGAGATTTCTCTACAGGAGAACAAAAATGTCTCGAGCTACTTACTTGGAGGAGTCTGGGGCAGGTAGATGGGATCTCCGGTCCCGAACGCAGAGGTCAAAACATTATGGGATGATGCCTGGGAGGAGTCTTGGGTCGATCCCGGAGAAGAGA